>NC_090776.1:15832349-16054849 GCF_040054535.1 Antennarius striatus
ATCGGGAGCAGCCCCGGGCCTCCGACTCAAAGTCCAACCTCTACTCTGGAAAGCAAGGACAGTGGAATCATAGGTGAGGGATGCATGCTGAAAATCTTGTCTATCCTCTTGGAATGAATTCAGATTAGTTGTCACACTATGTTAAGGATGTCCAGTACAAAAGCAAACAGAGGTTGAGCCATTCGCTACTACAATCAAACTAAAAAAAAAAAAGAGAGAGCGAAAGCGAAAAAAAGCATCAACAGCCTATTTTCCTATTTGACTGATGTCACTAAAATGCATCACCTTCCTCAACAGAGAAGGAAGTTACATGCCAAATAACTTAGACGTAAGACAAGGGTGTACCACTTCCCCATGACTCATTTCCCTACAAGGCCTGTGCCACTTCAGCCTTAAGGCTATATCTTCCTCCTGTCAAAACTGGAACACTGTTGTCTTTGTTGCTTATGGGTCTGATTCTGGGACACATTTTTTTCCCCCAAACAGAGTTTGTTTTTCTGCGTAATTACAACCATGCAAAGGGCACATGGAGTACAGTAAAAGTGGTACAATGATGGGTTTTGAGTGTGTGGCTGATTAGACAGATGTGTAATATTGTTGAATGACTATATGCGTTAGTTTCTTTTCTTTAACTCTCTTGTTATCTCGGTTTTGCTCAGCAACCAACACCAGTTCCTCTGAGAATGAGGAGCGCAACACCCCCAGTGAGGTTTTGACCAAGGATGTGAGCCTGGGGTGCAGTGCTGGTGCAATGGGCCATGCAACTGAGGATCACCATTCCGGTCCAACAAAGGACAATCTGTCTGTCCAGACAGATGAGGCCTTACCTAGGGCTGACATCTTGGAGCCTAGGACTCCACCTGCACCAAAAAGACCCCTCCCACAGCACCACATACACAGCACGTCCTCCCTTGTGATGCCCCGTCCGAATTCTGTGGCAGGTATGTTTAATTTCTTTGCATATGTTCATGTGTTATTTAGAAAGGACGTGAGCGTTTGGGTAATACACTTCACTCAGTACTGTGTTCATGCTTTGTGACACTGGGGTTAGCATCTTAGCTTTACTAGATCCGTAGAGAATAAAACTGTCTTCCAGCAGTCTAATGCTCACTTATTAACAAGTTTGTATTTCCAGGAAGTCATTGCCTCCAGATAAAAAAAAATCCGTCAAATGACCGCCAGTAAAATCATAATGTGTTCTGTGTCGTTTAATGCGTGGATTAAACAAACTGGGCCCAATAATTACTAAGCTATTGAGTGAGTTTGCAATGCTTTCATTTTTGGGGGGGCTCAACAAGGCTAATGAGCATATGAGTGAGACAGCTGGGCCTCATGTGATTAATTAATGGACTGATCAATATTGACTGAATGACAAACTGATTGTATTGATTGTTGCTTTGCCATTTAGAACTTCATACAACACAGAGGAGAGCAAAGGGTGCTGTGAAGCACAGCTGAAGTTAGTTGTAGAATATGTTGGTGCTCTACTTACCACTGAGGCTGGATGCACACAGCGAGCAGCACCAGTTAAATGTCCTGGGAGGCCCCCCAGTTGTCATAAAAATATCCCCCTCCCTCTCCAGTCACGATCTTTGCAAGTGCACTAGGCTCTTTTTCTTCCCTTAGATGTCAGTTCATTTCTGGTGGGAGCAAATGAAGAGATTCCCTAAGGAGTGGATTCACAGTAACGTCTGCCAGTTTCTTCTGTCAGCTGGTGCTTTCATTTAGACACTCTTGATGAAATTCAGAACAGAGATGAAGAGAACCACATAGTGCTGTAGCCACTAGGATTTTACTCCACCTTCATTAAAGATCAGAACGTAGACTAACTGATGACATGCCATGCATCGGCAGGCAGGAGACAAAATTAAACTTGTAGTATTTCCAGATGGAAAATTCACGTGCTATAGAAGCCATATTGTTGATTTGCAGTAAAGACAAAACAGACTGCAGTTTAGATGAAATGAAAGGAGGTTTATACAAAAAAGGAATTTAAAGGAATTTGCGAGAAATTTAAAGGATTTTTTAACATCCCGCTTCAAAGCGTTGATGTACCGTTATTGTCAGTGTTCGTGTGTTCGTCCGTTCGTTAGTCCATCAACTACCTTTGCAACTGTTCCAGATAGAAAAATGAAACAAAAAGCACATTACTGGGGTCGCAAAGGGGATGAAAATAAGATGCTGACCTTGACCTTGAGAAAACTAGGTCAAGGTCAAATTTCAACTTTTGTACACTGAGGAACCAGGTAATATAGAAAGACGAGGGAGAAGGCCATAGATCAGTGGTTCTTAACCTGGGTTTGATTGAACCCTAGGGGTTCAGTGAGTCAGTCTTAGGGGTTCGGCGGAGATGGGGGTCAAGACAAAACACCCGACACGATGTTTTGTCTTGACACAGTTATTAGTGTATGTTTGGCAAAAACACCCGACACATCGTGTCGGATGTTTTTGCCAAACATACACGAATCAGTGTGTAAGCTTGACACATCGTGTCAATTCGTGATGACACGCCCCCCTTAGCCATCACTGGCTGCAGGTGATCACGCTACATGATTAGCCTACCTGTGCTACATGGGATTTTGCGCACTCAGTAGTCGATTTATGCCTGTCATGAGGGTACGTCAGCTTTCTTAATATTTTAATTCATAGTAACTATGTTGAGCAACAAAAGAAAGTGGTCGGACGAATATGTGCAACGTGAATTTACATGTACTGTATAACGGAACGTGGTGGGAGTCAGCGTTCTGCATGATTTGCAATGTCAAGTTGAGCAACTCTAGTCTGGCACTGGCAAAAATAAAGGAAAACTTCCTTAAGCTGCATGGAAAACAACAGAAACATACTTTGCTGTGAAAATGACATCAGAGTAGCACTTGCCAAGGTGAAGCCACGCATATCTGAACTGGTCTCTCAATAATAACAGTAGAAGTCACACTGATTTGCAGGTAGGTCATTTCATGTGAGTTCATGCACTGTCTTGGTTTTGTTCTTTGAAAAAAGTGACATTAATGCACAATTCGTTAAATACACTTGTAAAACATATACAGTATTTTCCGCACTTAAAAGCCTTTAATTTTCTCAATTTCTTATAATCCAATGTGCCTTATAAATGAAAAGAAGTTTTAAAATAGACCATTCATTGAATATGAGTTCTCAGGTGTGTTTTATAATCCAGTGCACTTTATAATCCAGTATACTTTATGTTTGAAATTAAAAAAAAAAAAAAGGCCATTCATTGAAGGTGCGCCTTATAATCCAGTGCGTCTTATAGTGCGGAAGTAGTGTACTTATGTCTTAAATTTGAAAAAAAAAATTTATTTTTTTTTACTAAAGAAGGGTTTGGTGAGTGAGCAAATGTTGGTACCTCCAACAAGGTTAAGACCCACTGCCATAGATCAAAGCTAGTGCTTTGATCAATGACAGTAGTTCAGAGCACTAGGTTTGATCTTTGACCTATCCAAGTAGGTCAGGGTAAAATTTTGAATTCAGGGGTGTCGCGGGATGTTTCAGTCTGTGACTGCATTGGTTCTAGTTTTAATTTTATGTGAAACACTTTCATAGAAAATGTATGATGTATAATGCTACCAGAACCTTCAATGAAAACAGAATATGTTGATTACCACCTGATCATATTCCACACACACACACATACACACGCACACGCGTGCACGCACGCACGCACACACACACACACACACACGCACGCACGCACACACACACACACACACACAGACACAGAATTAGAAATGTTAAGGGTCAATTTTTGCATTTGCACAGTTTGAAGACGAAGTTGAATTCAAAGCCACTTTTGTGTTACGTTATGTTATTTTATGTTATGTTATGTTATATTTATGTTATGTTCTTTTTATTTGTGTACAATAAATAACTTATTGATTAAGAGACATTGGGAAGAATAGTAACACATTCTGGAAAATAAACGAAGTGTAGGGTTAGGTGAGACCATCAATACCACCACTTATTGGTCCATTATTTGAAGGGCTACAGCCACAAAATAGTTATCCTGGCTTAGCCTAAAGACTGCAAATGTGGAAGCAGCTATGCTGCTCCATCCAAAGGTAACTGCCTCAAATACAAAAGAAAACTCCAAATCTTAAAATAGGAAACACATAGTCTCCCATAAACATTATTGCTTTGACATTTTCTTTTGGTACAGAAATGCTATAAATTTTATATTGAGGATCTTCAGAAATCTTGCAAGGCACCTTTTGTTACCTTTAAACAGGATCAGGCTTGTCTCTTCCCCTTTGTACCCTGGCTTTGTTCATAGCTACGCTAACCGGATATTGGATTTAGCTTCATATTTAACAAAAAGATGAAAGAGTGGTATCAGTCTTCTCATCTGACTCTGTCATGAATAGGGGTGTTTTCCAAAATGTCAGACACTTTCTTAAAGGTTAAACTGGCTCCGCAGAAGCATTGAAAGTTGGGTTACTTATGACTGAAGTGTTCTGTGACGGACGCTATCGGTGATGCTGGGGGGGCTCCGGCCGGTACTGTGGAGATGACCTTTATGGTGATGAAGGATCAACGGGGGAGGGGTTATAATGAAGCGCACTGTCCTCAGCAGGGAGCATAAATGAAGGCAGTGACTGTGATATTGTTGGCAGTGAGTGGGGTACTTTTAGCGTGGACTGTCTAGGGTGGAGGGATCTCAGTGTCCCTTATGTAAAACGGGCTTTTTCAACTTCACCGTTTCCTCAATCCACACAGCCATTTGGCTTGGCTGCGTTTAGTCAGCAGTCTTTCTCATCCCACTCCACACCTCCTTCACACTTTTCTGCTGTCGACTGTTCTTCATCCTCTGACTGTGGATGTTCTTTCAATCCTCGATTGTTTGTTTTCAATTTTTGCTTTACATCTTGGGTCATTCCCTACATGCGCCCCATCCTAAAGTTTTGCCATTTACATGTTTAAGCAAATTGATGTCATCTGTGTTTTGATGTTTTGGCTGACAGGACCAAGGACACTTAAGGATGTTGCTGACCAGCATCTTCCACATTATTTGCTAGCACTATGTGATGGCTTGAGGTGTTTAACAGTTCAGCAACGTAATGGAGTTACTGTATATTATAGAACACAAAGTTTTGAACTCATCTGTTCAGTGGATGCTCCTCATGTCTACAACGTGTTTGACTGGTCTATCTATAGCTCTTCATAGATGAGTGCAACGTAACTTGGGCCTTTTTTTTTTTATTCCACTCTGAACGGATTGGGGTAATACCAGATTTTCAGATTTCACAGAGGATTTTTTTTTTAATATATTGCAGCAATGAATGAATTAACCAGTGTGCGAGTTGCAATTGAACCAAAAAACAAAACAAAACAGAAAATGTTAGACTTTTTTGGCAGAAATCCTAAATCTTTGAATATTGATGTTATTTACCACAATGCAGACATGTTGTTCCTTATGATGCAACCCAATAAGCATAGATATTGAAGCTCCGACGTTCGTCTTCATTTATTAGGTACTGTAAATATTGTTTCGATCGATCGGTAGTCCAGTCGGAGGTGAGGTGCAACTATTTGCTGCTTTGTGTCCTAAACAATTGTTAAACTAGTTTTTATTTTTATTTTTTTTAAACTGGTTTGACCCCTGAAGGGAAATTAAGAACGCACACTGTAGCTACTGATTCAAACGCATGCATACATATATATTTGTGAGTACAGGCCCCTGTATCACACACACACACACAGGGGGCCTGTAGGCATGCAGGGGAGGTAGAGTGGCAGGCAGCTCCTTCTTGGTGCGCCTCAAATGAGCAATTTGTAAAGGGAATGGCACCTTGCTCAAGGGTGCCTCGGCAGTGCTCCAGAGGTGAGCTGACAAAGATTTGTCACTGCCAGCTCACCTCCGGGTATTTTTTTGGGGGGCGGGAGTGGGAATCGAACCGCCGATCTTAAATCATAGGACGACCCGCTCTACCGCCCGCTTTACCACTGAGCCACTGCTGCCCGTCAGGCTGTCAGGCTGCTAATTTACTGGCAAATCTGACGCTGTTCTACTCCTAGAACTGACTTTAACGTCGGTGTCTCACCGCCGTGAATCTCACGTCGCTGCAGACAGAATACACAAGCCTGAATGCGCCCCTCCGCCGCCCGCCCAGAGCTATCAACTACATTTGTAAATCAATTGCAGCACACCAGACACCTTTGTCTAGCAGTGACTGCTCTTGAAATGTCAGAAAAGGCTGTAAGTTCAGCTTTGAGGGTCTTTCATTCACCTTCATGCCAGTTTCTCTGTGTGTTTCCACAGACTAATAAAATGGACCGTCACTAGATTCCAGATGACAGCACAATGGCATTTTTAAGACCAATTAAGTTTAAAGTGGGTTATTTCTGACGCCAAATAGTTAGAAAATACTGAGATCAGTCAGTCAGTCAACCTTTATTAATAGAATTGTTGAAAGTTCCTTATGTTTCTCTACGTAATCACCGGTGCTCCTTCAGTCTGCTCTACCGTCTGAGAGCAGCTCAGTCAGAGCCGGGACTTCGGTGACGCCCCTTGACTACCGTTGTTAGGGGGCGTGGGCCCGAGTGCCTTGTGAGGGGGCTCCTCTGGTGGTGGAGTGCGGCATGACTGGCGGCCAGAATGCCGGCTTTTTTTCAGCGATCATGTTTTTAACCAATATTAATATGAATATTAATCCATATATAAGAGGCACCGGATTATAAAGTGCACTACGGGTTTATGAGAAAATTTTAGGCTTTTAGGTGCGCCTTATAGTGCGGAAAATACGGTAATATCCATGTGGGCAGCATGGTGGCGCAGTCACGGCGGGTCTGGGTTCGAGTCCCACTCTGTCCCACTCTACGACGGATACAGCGGCGGTACCTGAAAATGAATGAATGAATGAATGAATATCCATGTCTGTTGTATTTCTCAGGTAAATCCTGGAAATAATTAAATAAAGCCAAATTCTGGCAGGACGAATACATGAATTACAATTAAACTTAGCTTGATATGTGCTTAAGTGGTCCAAGGACTGTTTTCATGCTGTTGAATTGCAAAATATAGAAATATGTTATGAATACCTTATACCATGTGTTGTTCAGGAGATTAAAAAACATTTAAATGCAGTATTCAGTAGTCATTTGGACTGAAATTAAAGTGTCCCTCTACTATACTGCTTTGACTTTGTGTTTTGTTGTATAATGATGTGCTATAATAACATAAATATATATGCTAAGAACCGTCTTATTGCAGAAAGCCTATACTGTATCTGTATTTTTCCAATAGCTTGGACTTGAAACAATGACAAATGGCTTGAATGCTACAAAAAACAAGCGTCTACCTGTAACCTGTAGTCTCTGCCATCAGAGTGGGTAGAGAGATAGGCAAATGTAGGAGTACACAGCACTTCTTTCCTTGTCTGTCTTTACAACATGTTTTTTTTAGTTTTATTTATCAAGCTGGATTTTATGTGTCTCATTTAGTCACCAGTTACTGACAGCTGTTATAACATTTTTTTCACATTACAGTCTGCTTATATTTCCAGTGATTATTTTACCAAAGTGGTGTCTTGATTTATGCGAGAATATTAAACATCTGCTCATTTCTGACCGCTGTTTGGTATCAAAAGTTGTGAGAGGAGTTGTCTTCTATCTCCTCTCTACTCGAGAGCATTTATCATTGAGAGCTTTACGCCTCATGTCTCCATGGATATAATAATTGATTCACGTTATCACTTGTGCAATGTATGTTTGTGCATTCCTCTCACATACTGCTCATTCTCCATTCTCCATCTGTGTGTCTTTACAGCAACCAGCTCTACTTGGCTGGAGGATTTGAGTTATCTGGAAAATCAAAGGGCTTCTGGACACAGGGGCTCCGTCCGAAAACACAACACAGCTGGACGCTTAAATGAGGTCTCAAAAGGTATTTTGGGGTTTAAACCTCAGATCAAATCCACATGTAAATGAATCTTAATGTAGAAATGTCTGCAGACCTGTGTGGCACACGTGTGTGAGTCTTCAGTGTTACTTCTTTGTTACATATATTCTCCAAATACCTTCGATCCTTCCTGTCTCGCTCCATCCAGGGAGACTGGTGCCATTCAAACAAGCGGACATCATGCTGAAACCACTACTATTTGAAGTCCCGGGTATCACCATAGAAACCCCCTTTGTTGGTCGTGATTGGCTCTTCACACGTCTGGAGGAGGTTCTGAGAAAAACAAGCAGCTGTGAGGGGCGTGGCGCTGTCATTGTGGGTAACGCAGGCTCGGGCAAAACTGCCATCATCTGGAGGCTGCTGACGCTGAGCTGTCACAGTATGCGCCCCCCACACGGAGGTCCCAGCATCCCTCACAGCCCCGTCTCTTCCCCTAAATGTAAGACCTGTTTATTCGCTGGAGTTTAATTTGTTTTTTGTCCCCATCTCAAAGGACTAGAACAAGAGCACACTTAAATGCTGAAAAGATTCAGTTCATATATACTTAAGTGGGCCCCTGTAAATTTGAGTTCGTGCATCACTATTGGAAGGAGTTCAGTAACTGGGTCAAGCACTCTTTCTTCATGTTCTCCCCTGAGGTTTCTCTACTGATTGCAGTTGTGTAAGAGGACTGAGACTGTTGGGGGTTGTTTTTTTTTCATATCAAAAGTGACACTAAAGCTTTTTTTTTTTTCCTTTGGATAAAGAAAAGATAATCACATTGTGCATATTACTCCATAAAACTACATTATGCACTATGTTTTGGTTTTCATTCTATACACTGTAATAAGCAATTAGTCTACCATCTAAAGTGGTTTTATTTACACACCTCAAATTAATTTCAGCAGTTAAATTGCAAATCTTCACAGACGTCACTCTTCCCTGTCCTCACGCTAGAGACTTCATCTGATGAGTGTAAATGACAGCTTTACCTTTGCATTTTGCCATTTTGTTTCACTTTCAGGTGGGGATAGGCAGGGAAAAGCAGCCTCCAAACAACCACCTGAATCCCAGAGTGCTGCTGCAGGAATAAGTGATGGTGCAGTACAGAGGAAGGGGGCTGTCAGATGCCTAGCTGCCAAGGTAGCTCAAAACACTCATCCACACGCACAAAGCAAGTTTGACATTTTGGCAAATCTGACTGTTTGCTTTTCTACGCTTGGTTAAAAAAAACAAAACCTATGGCTTTCAGGTCTAATTGATGAGCGTGAAGTCAATCTTCACATCCAGCTATTCCCTTAATTCCCCTACATTTCATACCTCTACTTGATTTTCCACAAAACCCCAAAGTCTGCCTTAACCCCCTTCTAAGCAGCACTGACCACTCTGAAGGACTAAAATAAAAAAACTTTATTTGGTCCTCACGAGGGTATGAGAGCACGGACATACACATAATCACACAATTCATGTCAGCGCAGTTGTTCTTGTTATTTCTCCTGCTGTTGATCAGGCTAATGACTCACCTACACTTATAACAGACCAAAGGAGGAAATCATGTTTACGTCATGAAATTGCCCCCAGATTTATCTTCTCATTACTGGTCGCTCCACTTACCCCAGATTCCTTCCCCTTCTCTTCTTTAACTATATTTGTGAGTATGGTAATGTAATATAGCATCATAATTGGTACTGTGGGGAACTGTGACTGTGACAAGCCATCTCTCACGATGTTGGGTCAGTCGAAAGCAATAAACATACAAAAGAATAAAAAAAAAAAAAATTAATAATGAAGCTGCACATTTGTGACACAACATTTTTAACATCAAAAATCTCCCCCTCTCTTCGGACACATGTAGAACATACTGCTGATTGCATCACACAGATGACATTGAAGCTTCTAAATTTACTAACTTGGCCTCAATAAGAGTTTCCATGGGAACTAGTCGACTGCTTGTGATGGCGAGGATATTCACTCAAAAGAAATGTCATTATAGTGTTATATATATATGGACCTCTCATGAGCTCTAAACCTAAGACAGCCGTCATGTTTATTTTTCTGTTTTCTATCAAACTTGCACTAATTGATAGATAATAGTAATGCTCTCATAAGACAGATATCATTTACCTCAATGCAATGATTTCATTGAGTCTGTAAGTTTGATCATTATTGTTATTATTATTACTATCAGACTGATGATTTAGCCAACTGCCCAATAAAGGAACATGATTTTTCTCTATTGAGAACCTCTATAATAATATCCTTAATAAAGGTCTTATTTGCTTTCATGTTCAAAAAGTATGATAAGTCTCAGGTGTATTTTACTGTGACCTTTATGGATTTTGGTTCTGTGATGTTAGGCTTTGATTCCCCTCTCCCCCCTTCTGTCTAAAAGCGAATGGAACACAAGCTGCACAAATAACATCTGAGATTTTATAGTAATACTTGTTTCCGTCTAAACTGACATGACTTCATTTTGGACTGAGAAAGAAGCCTCACTTCTATCCTCACTCCTTGGCTCATGTTTGTCTTGTTGAGATGTTTTCCATAGTATTTGATAGATGGATAGATACAGATACTGTAGGCATATAGTGCACTCTCACGCATCAACGCTCACAACTTCACTTCATCGCAGATTTTTGGTAGGCAGTCATGTGATACAGTACGCGAATTCTATTGGCTGATGGCATCTGGAAGTGCGCTATGTTCTGTGAGTCTTGGACTCATGTGAGACACAAAAGTACTTTAAACAGTCAATAAGAGTGTGGGAAAAGGTGATACAGATAGAAGGTGGTTTATTATCAGTATGGGGAGGATCATAAACGTTTAAATTACCGTAAATAATAAGATAAATAGATTGTCGCTCTATAGCAGAATTCGTTAATTGTGTGTGGTTCTGGGAACGTATCAACCACGAGGAACGAAGGCACACTGTATACTTTATTGATCACGAGGGAAATTCAGTCAGAATTGGTCATTTTTACTGTCAAGGCATGTCTTATTGTCAAAGCAGTCAGTGTTTTTGACAAGAAGACTACCCTTGGCTACACTGCCCTATTTCCATTAAAGGAAAAGACTTGCATTACACCCCTATTCAACCCAGTTAAGAAATGTTTTCATGTAACGTCGCTACCCAGATTACAAGAAATGGATGTTTTTCTGTGTTTTTCACTTGCTGCATTCTCCTATCAGGTGGTGGCCTACCATTTCTGTCAGGCAGACAACACCTACACCTGCCTGGTGCCAGAGTTTGTGCACAGTGTCGCTGCCCTTTTGGCCAGAGCACCGCAGCTCGGTCCATACAGGGAGTTGCTGGTCCAAGAGCCTCACCTGCAAAACACACTTAGTCTGCGATCCTGCGTTCAAGACCCCATCGCTGCCTTCCGAAAGGGCATCATTGAACCCCTAGCTGGCCTGCGCAAGGGTAATAGTCAGCACACACCTCCATGATAAGACAAATGTGATATTCAACTTTAAAGACCTTTTTAAATTTTAAAATACTATCAGTTTTAAGGTGCTTCCTTTATCCTGCTATTAGGAAGCCTGTTGCCATCTCCTGTGTGAAATGGCCTATTAATGGCTCTACAATGGCCCATAGATTATTCTCCCTAGTTTAGGTTAGCATTTTGTGGAGTGTGAAACAGAGGGCAGGTCATTTACATAGGGAAATGATGTGTTTTATTTTTACCCCGGTGACTCATCAGCATCTCAGTGGATTTCAAGGTCAAAAAATGCTCTAAAGTGGCCAGGAATGTTTGCAGACGTATTAGCCAGCTCATTTTCCCATGATTCAGTCAAACAGCTAAATTGATGACCTATATTGGCTGGACTGTCGTCACTTTGAGCAGAGGAGTGTTTCATCCACTCCATCACCTGTAAGCTGGTTTAAAAAATGGAGAGCTCTTGTACTCAAGTGTGAGTCCTCGCAGGCTTCCAGGGATGAACTGATTGCTTAGATGATGTGAAACGTGATGGATATGTTCTGTTTCAAGCTAATAAATAACAATGGCCTCTGGTGCCTTTCAGCAAAATATAATCAGTGTCAACAGCTGGTGCTTTACACAATGTATCCCTGTGCTTGTAAAAATAGATGCACCCTTCAGCCTTGAAAGGCTTTGAATTAAATTATGCTATTTGCAAGGCTAATGTAATATATATAGTCTTATATATCTCATCTGTCTAATTTGCTTGCACCCTTTTTGTTTTGCGTTATGTTTATTCAGAGTGCAGGCTACCTGAAGAAGATTACATCATACTGATTGACAGTCTTAATGAAGCAGAATTCCATAAACCAGACTACGGGGACACCATTGCTACTTTCATCACCAAAATAATCTCCAAATTCCCCCTCTGGCTTAAACTCGTGGTCACTGTCAGAACAGGACTGTTGGTGAGTGAAATGATGAGTGTTTCAGCATTTACAAAGGATCTGTTCATCCAAATTACAACTCTCTGTGGGGTAAATTCATTTTTTGAAATAACGTGTAAAAACATGCAGGTCAGGTTAATTGCAGATATTTCATTTTCTTTTGATTCTAGTTTTGTAAAGCTTGTGATAATGTGTGGTAATGTTTGTTTGGATTCGTTCTATGACATACTGGGGATCTATCTAGGATGTTCCCATCTAAGTACTGCAAAAACCTAATAATGGATTCATGGTGGCACCCATTCATTTGTGGGAGTTTCATTTTCATTCATTAATTAATTTTCCATCTCCATTTCATCCACTCATGGGTCGCAGGGAGCTGGAGCCTATCCCAGCCAACTTGGGGTGTGAGGTAGGGGACACTCTGGGTGCGACAACAGTGCACCATGGGGCCACATAGAGGCAGACAAACACACAGTTTGAAGCCGGCCAATTCGCCTGAAGCTCATGATTTTGGAGGTGGGAGGAAGCCTGAGAACCCGGATAGAACCTACGCACACACAGAGAGAACATGCAAACTCCGAGCAGAGCAGAACGCTATCCGGAACCACATTGTGGCAACAGTGCTACCCACTGCGCAATCCTGTCGCCGTGTGGGAGTTTCATACCACCCATATACCTGGGATAGACCTCAGACCCCCACTAATGACTGGATGGATGGATGGATGGATGGAAGGAAGGAACAAGGGAAGGGAGGAAGCAAGGAAGGAAAGAAGGAAGGAAAAAAGGAAGGAAGTATATCTACGGACAATGTCTGACATTGAGAAGTGCTTTCCACTAAACCAGGGCGTTGTTTCTGTAAAATAAAGTTCCTTTGGAATTTTTTTGAATGTGACTTTTAAAAATCTTATTCCATTAATCCGTGGCGTATTGGGATATAGACTGAAATCTCACACTGGGTGAATAGAAGATCTAAATGTCTAGGGTACACTAAAGGCAGATCTTTTTTTTTTTTTTGTGTTTCAGTTAATCCTGCTGTATTACCCATGTATTAGAACAGAAGCAGGTATTCTCTATGCAAGCTTCTTTTGTCTTAGCTCTCGGCATACACAGCGGACTTGTTGTGGCTTTTGGCTGTCTCTAGTTTGATGTATTTTTTCAATCGGGTTGGTAATCCCACCAAACAGCGGACACATCTGTCCAAGGCCAAAGCCAAGCCTGCAAATGCTGCAAGGATTATGCTTTGGATGGATTGTAAACTCAACTGGGAGTCTGTTGGGAGTCTGGAACTTGACATTATGCCAGACAGTTACATAATTTGATTAGTGGTTGGGAATAGACAAAACACATTTCAAGTCATTTTCTTCCTGACACATTTCAGGTCAGCATGAATTAAATATAAAAAAATAAAGAATACAGCTAATATAGAACAATTCTGTTACTGATTGGGTCATTAGTCACCCTTTCTCTTTTTGTTAGGTATTTCACAGAAACTGTTTGCTCTTGTATAACATCCTGAATATTTCACAAACTGTTGATTGACTGGAGCAGTTCATGACCACACGCCAGTTGTTTGTCTTTTAACCAAACTGTCTGCCTTCATAAATGAGGAAGACAGACAGTAGCATGGATTTTTCTTTGTCACTCATAGCTGGCCGGTGTTGAGGACGGAGAGAGGAGATGAAATGTGACTCTGAGAGATGCCTATGAGCAATGTTGGAGTTTGAGTCATTGTCACACTATTTACTGTACTGTAGCTTTCTGTGAGTCAGAGGGACCATCTTCTGAGAAATGGGTCTAGAATTGAATTTGTCCTTAACTAATGCATCGAGCCGATTCTTCTGTCAATATTGACGTGTTTATGCTCGGGTGTAGTATCTTTTCTTACCATTAATCATCCCTAATGCTTCTGTTTCCTTTCAACCACAGGAAATCACTACCCTCCTCCCCTTCTCTGGCATCTCTCTGGACATCCTGCCAGACAGCAGTGATCTGGGAGCTGACCTGAGTGATTACATCCATCACCGGGTCAGCAGCAGCACCCAGGTTGCTGCTAACGTCACCACGCCGACAGGCTCAGCCCCTGATCAGCTGCTCCTCAGCAAGTTCAGCAGCCATCTGTCGACTCGCAGCAATGGCTCCATCCTCTACCTCCAGCTGACCCTGGATCTCTTTCACAAAGGCCACCTGGCTCTGAAAGGTGGAAACTACC
The DNA here is from genome assembly GCF_040054535.1 of Antennarius striatus. NCBI lineage: Eukaryota > Metazoa > Chordata > Actinopteri > Lophiiformes > Antennariidae > Antennarius > Antennarius striatus. The sequence goes on from NC_090776.1 coordinate 15,846,816, forward strand.
TGGTGGTGCCCGTCTCCCTGTCAGAGGTCAGACATGTAGAGAATTGATTTTTATCATGTAAGGGTCCCTTGTACCCCAGGAGTACCCTTTGAACCCTAAAAGTGAATCATTCTAATTCAAGTCAAGGAAAATGGATGAAATAAATTAAAGTAATGCATAGACCATTGTCATAGCTAAACTGATGTAGAACTGGTTAGGTTATAAGATTAAGAATAATGGATGAAGAGTTGAATTCTTATCTGAAGTAAAAGATAAATGGTCGCAATAGCTAAAATTAATGAAGACAATTTGGTATTCTTGGTCTAAAACAGTCAACATCCGCCTTCCTCCTAGTGAAGCCTGAGCTTATCTCAAAAAAACAATGGTCATGAACCACAAACATGGATTAATGTATGTTTCATCAAGCCATCTGATTAATTTACAAAGAAACTACAGTATTTAATCCTCTAAAACCAAAGGGACACGTCTTACCTTGAATGTATTTTTGGAACCTCCTCGTCTGGTCAAGTTCACAGTCTCACACATAACACTTGTCAGTCATCCCGGTGAGCTGTCTACCGTGAAATGGCATCTCGCCTGAGGGTAACAATCAATGTTCACAAAATCCCAGCACAAGATACACAAGCAACAACAGTTTTATGCTTTTCACAAAACAAGAGATTGCCCTCACAAGCTATGCAGATCAATAAAACATGAAATTGACAAGATCAAAGTGTTATGCCCCGCGAGGCAAAAGCAAGGCCAGGAGCCCGGATGCAGAGTACAAGAACGAAAATGTTTATTAAGCACAAAGTAACAGCAGAAAATCACTTTCTAGAGAAAGGCTAAACTAACAAAGTAACAACAGAAAATCACCTTAGAGGGAGTAGCTTGACTAACAAAGAAGCAACAGAAAATCACCTTCGAGGAAATAACCAATGAAGTAACAACAGAGAAACATCTTCTGAGAATTTAACTCAAGCTAAAAATGTATCAATGGAAAATCACCTTACTCAGGGAAATACTCGTCAAGATCAAAAACGAGAGAATCAGTGGAACGAATGCTCACAGCTGGAACGCGTGGCAGGAGACAAGGTCAGCAATGTGGCGAGATACAAAGTGCATGATTTGGAAATCTTCCGGTGCTGAACAAAAGGGGAAAGGTGGCTAAATAGGCCCCGGGTAATCAGCCGGAGGGAGAGGGAGAGCAGAGCAGAGAAACATAACCAGAGCAAAAAAAACAACAACAACCATGACACAACAACTTTATACAAAGCTCCAAAAATAGTCCACAGTGACTAAACAAAATGACAGATGCATTTTAATGTTACATAATTGTCAGTGTAAAATAGGGCAGCAGATGAGCAAGTGTTATTATGCACACAAAGGCCTAGAATTTGTGATGATTTCAATAATTGGATAATGGGTGTATTTAAATGTGAGAGCTTGTGCAGAAGTATGATGTCCGAAATACTTAGTTTTTTTAAAAATATTTGAATATTTCTTTGCAATTATATCTCCAGTTGTGATATTGATGATAAAAATATAATGTACATATTGTTAACCTTTTGAGGTTTTAACAACAGACTTCCATGGTACTACTTTTGCACTAATTCAGAAAGCAGAGCTACGACTGCTATATGATTCAAAAAGTTTCTAAGTTAACTTATTTTGTTCCCGCTCACAGAGGAGGGTCAGACTGTGCACTCTTAGGTTTTGACTGGCTGCGTACCACGCAAAGATTGTAAAAATATCAAAAATCACTGGAATCACCTGGAGCAGGTGGATTGGTGTGACATGTGGTATCCCCGATATTGTAGGAAAATCCCTTTACAGTGTGACATCTTATTTTACAGCTTCTAAATACTGAATGAATGATGTGTCCCTAATCATTACTACCTCATAGGTTTACCTGCTGATGTGTCGTGTGATCTTTCCCGATAAAGAAGACTTTGAACGAATACTTCCGGTGCTAAATGTGGCACTGGCATCTTTGCACCCGCTGACTGACGAACAAATGTTCAAGGCACTGAATGCAGGCAGTGTGAGGGGGGAGCTGGAGTGGAAGGACTTCCAGCAGAGACTAGACAGCCTGGCTGGATTCATGGTATGATTCTCGATATGACTGCATGGTTCACAATGTTTCCTTCCTTCCACAGGTTTGATGGTGTAAAAGAACGTTTGTACAAGAGCTTCGATTATTATTTTAAAATGGTGACAGTTGAATTACATCTTTTTTACATTGCTACGTAGTAAGCATTATGTGGAATTATACAAAGAGGAAGCATGTAAAAGAGGAGCTCTCAGAATTCATGTTGGGGTCCATATGTCATAGGCTTCAGAATCGTGATTATTCTCTCTTATACAGCCCCTGCCCTCTCAGTGTGACCTTCTGAGGCTCATCTCCAAGAGCCAACACTATATCTGACTCTTTCTTTAAGTATTAATGATCCACAGTATCAAATGCTGCAGTAAAATCCAATAAAACCTTCAGACTCCATGAATCGTTTATCAAGAGAATGTTTTTGTTAAAGCACTTTCTGTGCTATTGTGCAGGCAGGAACCCTAATTGAAAGCAATCAAGAAATGATTGATTTGAATGAAAACTACATTTTTTGATAGTCTTGCTTGTGAATGAAAGACTTGAGCTATTCATGTCTTTATTTTGAATAGATGCATCTAGGCTTCTTGTGTTCAGGAGTATCTTGTCGATGTTACATTTTAAGAATTCCCTCTATTCCATTTATTGTATTCTTTAATAAAAAGATGAAAAATACAGAGTGTTACTGCCGGTCTGTGTTGATCAATAGTAGAAATTGAAATTGGGGCATTTTTGATAATTACAGTGAAGGTTTGTTTCTTCATCATCTTTATTAACCACTTCTTCCACTTTTACGGGTTGCGGGGTTGCTGGATCCTATCCTAGCAGACTTGGGGCTAGAGGCAGGGTACACTCCATGTGCAACGCCAGTGCACCACGGAACCACATGAAAGACATTCAAACACGCACGTACACTCACATCTATGGTCAATGTGGGAACGGCCAATTCCCCTGAAGTGCATGTTTTTTGGAGGTGGGAGGACGCCAGAGAACCCATGCAGACACAGAGAGAACATACAAACAGGAATTGCCTCCGGCACATACTTAAGTGAAGTGTCAAGTGTCAAAAGTGTGAAACTCCACAGCGGTAACATTCCTCCTAAATTCCTCATAGTCTGTTGTACTTGTTCTTTCTGTGTGTAGGTGAATCGCAGGGATGGGACTCGTATGCTGTGTCATCCCTCCTTCAGGGAGTGGTTGGTTTGGAGAGCAGATGGAGAGAGCTCAGATTTTCTCTGTGACCCCAGGTGAGACTAAATTGTGATTACACAAAGAAAAAACTGTAAATTATAGTTCACAACAAAATAAATCACAAGTGTAGCTTAGGCCAATTTTGATTACTAAGCAGTATGCACATATCTACAGGAGTGGCCACGCTCTTCTGGCCTTCATGTTCTCCAGACAGGAAGGCAAGCTAAACCGGCAGCAGACTATGGAACTGGGGCACCACATCCTCAAGGCTCACATATTCAAGGTGAAAGGAGCTATGATGTATGTATGTGTGTGTTTGACTCATTATGTTGTTACATGAGGAGAACTGCTTGTACGCAAAGCATTCTGGATCTTAAATACCTGTGAATCCCCTCATCACGCAGATGAGCACACACGGTGCAGAGTATTTGCATGCATGGATCATACCCCATAATTATAGTCTCAGCATGCTTTTTCTCTTTCTGTCTTTCTCACATCCAGGGTCTGAGTAAGAAGACGGGCGTGTCCTCCAGCGTTCTTCAGGCCATGTGGGTGAACTGCAGCACAGACAGCCTGTCTGCTGCTCTGGCCTCCCTAAGAAACCTTTATACACCGAACATCAAGGTGACATACAAGTGCACTGCACTGACATCCAGATCTAATACAGTGCGCCCTTGCGCATTCGTGCATCAACGGTCGCGACTTCACCTCATCGTGGATTTTTGGTAGGCAGTCACGTGATACCGTACGTGCATTCTATTGGCTGACGGTATCCGGAAGTGCGCTATGTTCCGTGAGTCTTGGACTTATGTTAGACACAGAAGTGCTTTAAACAGTTGATGTGAGTGTGGGAAAAGGTAATACAGATAGAAGGTGGTTTAATATCAGTATGGGGAGGGTTCATAAACATTTAAATTACCGTAAATAATAAGATAAATAGTTTGTCGTTCTATCGCGGAATTTGTTAATCGCGTGTGGTTCCTGGAACGCATTACCACTGTATACCTGAGATTATACCTGCCATGTATGTTTTTTTCATTGTGCAGGTAAGTCGTCTGTTGATGCACGGTGGAGCCAGCGTGACTTGGTATACTGAGGTGGTAGGACATGCCCCCATTCTGGCAGTGCACGCCCACCTGGGGCATGTGGAGATGGTAGCCCTCTTGCTGGAAATGGGTGCACCAGTAGAAGGGACTACCGATAACGGCATGACGCCCCTTTGTTTGGCTGCTGCTGCAGGACACACTGATATTGTCAGCCTGCTCAGCAAGAAAGCAGCCAAGGTCAGTTTCCCATCAGCTCAAGTGGTAAGATTGACCAATTTGCGTATTGAGGGCATGACCAGTTTGACCAATTACCATGGATAAATCAGATTTCTAACTGTGACGGAAAAACACGTCACTCAGTGCCTTCATACCAGTGATATCCTGGACAGCCCTGGTTTTATATTCACCAGTTGAAAAATCTATTCTGGGAGGTGGATGACACAAACAGACCTGATCTAGGCCACAGCATTACAGGCACCAGCCATGGCCACAGTGTCATAAATCCTTCTGTATACCCCTCTGTGCCAGGTGGGACAAGCTGATAAGAATGGCCAGTGTGCACTGGTCCATGCCGCGCTGAAGGGCCATGCAGAAATCATCAACATCTTGCTCGGTATGGATTGGGGAGCAGATGTCCCCTCTGACCCCCAGCAGCAACACGGCAATGAGATTGAGACTGGGAAATCACAGGCGGCACAGCAGGCAGTTACAGCTGCAGCAAGTCTGGGACACATACAGGTACACATCCGTATAAGGTCTTAAAGCTATTGACTTTTTCAAAGTGTATCTGAAATGTTATTTTTATGTGGAGTTTGATTGTAGATTTGGTTCAATGGAGGGTTTCTTCTTTCTGCGCAGTATGCTAACACATACAGTATATTTGTAAAACTACCTTTTTCCTGCAGGTATTGAAAAGTTTGCTGGACTTGAAAGATGAACAGCTGGAAGTGCAGATGGATGGTCACGATTCTCTTTGGGGAGAAACGGGTACATTTCCTTTCTTAGTTGGATAAATTTAGCTTTCTCACATCTTTCTGTCCGTCAGTAAGGTTCTAGAGATGGGCCCAGGAGGATTAAAAGGTTAAATTTAAAGCATATGCAAGTTCTGGGCAATTAATAACTTCTGAAAACCTAACTTAGCTTTGAATTGAGCTGCAGGAGCTCAGGAGTATCAGATACCCGCTTCCTGGGTTCATGATTATGCTTTTAGGAGGTGCTGGTTGATATCAAACAGCTGATTCAATTCTAGTTTTTCTGTTTTTGGAGGAAATGGTGCATCACCTTTATCACGCACAATATATCATTTTGAGACACATTTGTTGCGTCTAAAAAGCAGCTGATATTCAATTGTGGTACTTTTACCTCTATCAGAAATATGATAGTACATCTTGTACAATTCTGTTAGGTCAATTTCCTGAAAGCATGTCAGATATATCTCTGTATCTCTGCCTACAGCACCATTAGAGTATAATTCAATTACGCAGTCCCCTACAGTACTGAGGCTGAATGCAAGGATGAAATAGTCTGAAATGTTCACCTTTGCATGAGCAGCACAAGGGCTTTGTTTCATTTTCATTTAGTATTTGATTGGATCACAGTCCATTTGGATGGATGAAGTCATCAGTAAAGGAGGTATATTAACATCTAGAGATTTTTTTATTTATTACAATCACTCAAGACAGCAGTGCATAGAGTGGCAAAGCTAATGAATATTTTCTTCAATAAGTGTCTTAATTTGTGCATTTCAAGCAGGCTTGTCTACCTGCTTAATCAGCTTGAAGGACTCGCATTAAAAAAAAGGATCAGTGCCCATTCCTGTTGGTGACATAGGTCGATTTTAGGGAATGAGTGGTGATGTAAATTCTGATCCCCTGATATTGTCAGATATCTAGATTTAGTTTGTATTAAATCAGAAACTAATAGCTAAATGATATGAGTTAAATTAAAGACAAGTCTAATATGAGTATTTTATTTGGAATTTTACATACTGATTATAATCCCCGAAGGGATATTAGTAGCACACTATCTATGATCTAGTGATCATTCACCTGCATATACAGTATATTAGTGTATACAGGCTCTGAACACATACACACACACACACACATGTGATCACCAGTCATGTTTTCCTCTCTGGTAATGATGTTATTTACTAATTTTTTTCTGCCCCATCATATCAGCGCTGAGCGCAGCATCGGGGAGAGGGAGGATGGAGGTCTGTGCCTTCCTCCTGGAACGGGGGGCCGGTCCGGAGATAGCCAATCGAAGGGGGATGGTCCCGCTGCTGAGCGCCACCAAACACGGACACACACAGGTGAGGAGCTATTTGCTGCTGCAGGAGTTTTTTAATTCAACCAGTTGTTTATTCACTTGGTGGAGTATTTCCCTCCCATCTGCAGGTCGTGGAGTTGCTGCTGAAGCAAGGGGCAGATATTAATGTCACCGACAGGCTGGGTCGCACTGCTCTGATGCTGGCTGCCTCTGAGGGCCATATGAGCACTGTAGAACTCCTGCTGTCAAAGGGTTAGTCTCATACCTGCTAAAGGCCCCCAAATAAAGAATTTGAATTCTAGGACATTACAAAATTGTAGTGACTACTAAATAGAATGCACCAAGAAGAGAATATTTGAAATCCAAATTTTTATTGGTTAAGTGTGTGCTTTATAAATGAAATTCAAAAGAAAAAAGGTCAAGCACATCAGCAAACCAGTTAGGCCTGGTGCATTTCTCAAAAATACAATACGAATACAGTTAAATAAAATAAATAAAATTCAGAAATAAAAAGTCTCAAATAGGCACATAAGCAAACTCTCAATCAAAATGAATACTAAAGCTGACTCAATACAGCAATTCAAAATGAATAGTATAACATGCCTCTAAATAAGGCAACTAAATAGCAAGATGCCAACAGGCTTTTCCTTTAAAAGGGTAAGCTAACGTTCAACTCCGTGTCCTTGACATGTTTTGTATTTAAATGATACGTTAGGCTGGAGCTGCTTCGGTGATATTCTCTTTTACAAAAGGTACAAATAATAATAATAATAATAATAATAATAATAATAATAATGATGGATCAGATTTATACAGCGCTTTTCTGGACACTCAAAGACGCTTTACATCGGATCCATTATTTATTCACTCCTCATTCATACTTGGTGATGGTAAACTACGTGTGTAGCCACAGCTGCCCTGGGGCAGACTGACGGAGGCGTCTACAGCGCAGAATCACTGCGTTTTTGTTGATAGTTCTTTGTTCTTTTTATAAATAAACTTTCCCCCCAAAGGTCTGAGTGGTCTTACCTCGCTCTCCTGTGTCGCGTCCGTCTCTGTTGTCAGTCACTCTGGTTTTGACTAGTGGCGCATGTAGGAAGTGACGTCACTGCAGCCTACGGGTCCCTCAGTGGGCCAAATTTAAAATGTTTGCGCATTGACTTGCCACTCGCGATTAATTGCGTTAATTTTTATAACGCGTTAATTTGCAGCGTAATTACTTAATCTAATTAACGCGTTAAAGTGACAGCCCTATTTGAAATGTTTGTGATGAAGGTGAAATCTAAAATGCGATTAATTAGATTAATTAAAAATCCTGTAATTAATTAGATTTTTTTAATCGCCTGACAGCACTAATTTCAACATGTTTTCTGAATGCATTTGAGCTTCAGAACGATGTTTTATGTCATTTGTGGTCGCAGGCGCCTCTTTGTCCTCGGCTGACCAGGAGGGGCTGACTGCGCTCAGCTGGGCCTGTTTGAAGAGCCATAAAGGCACCGTGCAGCTTTTGGTGGAGGCCGGCGTGAACCTCAACCAGCCAGACACACAGGGACGGACACCCCTCGACCTCGCTGCCATTAATGGAGATGCAGATACAGTGGGTCGAATGTTGTTTGGATGACATCTGTCTTTACTGTTACTTCCTTGAAAATAAGGATGATAGGAGTAAAGTTCTGATTGAAACGTTTCCAACACAAGTGGATATAAAGTCCTGTTAATAATATCCACAGAGGTAGTCATATCTGCCACCATTCTCAATATTTTAACTGACCTAGAAATGTGTTGTTTGCTATTCTATGTGCGACTAGGTACATTGTTTGGTGGAGCATGGGGCTGTGCTGGAGAGAGGCGATAACAACAGCACCAGAGGATCAGACCGGGCAACTGGCTGCCAGAATCCAGCCCTGGTTGCTTCACTGCTTAAGAAAGGATCCAAGACAGGTCTGAACACCACTCAAACCACTCTTTCTATAGAAAGTACCACCTTTTGGAATTTAATACTCACCACAAAATGTTCCAGATCCATTTAATAATATATAACACAATTATAAACATCTCCAGAACACCCTCAAATTATCATTACTGACTTCAAACAAGCAGTGAAGATGCATCTCACCTAGATTTTCACCTGCATATTCTGCATTTATTCATTTACAGCAGTGTTTTCTATATCTATACAGTATACTGTTATTATATTCAGCACCACTTGCGCACCACTTGCTATTTTACATCCACTTGTCTTCCCCTCTACTCCGCCCCCATCTTTCTCTCCTTCTCTCTCTGCTTCACACAAAAGGCTATCGGACAGCTCCACATGATCGATCAGGTATAGGTTTTATGTAAGATGCAAAGTAAACAAGACTCACTTGTGACATATAATATGAAGATAAATATCTGCCTCTCACCACCAGGTCACGCTACATGGGCTATGGCCTCCTCCAAACCCGACATTCTCCTCATACTGCTGCATAAGTTGATGGAGGAAGGCAACTTGCTTTATAAGGTAAGATTGTGATGAATGTTAGAGGGTGTAGTGAGGAGGTGTGACAAACCTTGTAGCCTGGTATATGAATAGATTACAACCATGAGGTATTTGGTGATTAAAAATGTGGTGTTTTTCTCAGAAGGGACGCATGAAGGAGGCCGGCCAGCGTTATCAGTACGCCCTAAGGAAGCTTCCTCGGGAGGGGCAAGGAGAGGAGCTGAAAGGCCTCAAAGACCTCCGGGTCTCCCTCTACCTAAATCTTTCCCGCTGCCGCAGAAAAACCAATGTAAGGCCGACGGCTGTATCAGACTGCTCATGCACTATTTAACAGCAGATTTATGAGATGGTGAGGGAATGTCATGAGGGCTGGCAAAGCAAGGTAGATGGCCCGTTTAGATATATAATTTATCTGTATTGATGTAAAAACATAATGTCAGCAGCAGTGTAGCACGCTGTAAAAAAAAAAAACGTCTCTGCTTTTCAGATCCAATTTTATGTCTCCCTGGTAAACAGAATGAACATGTAAGACCTGGAAGCAGGTGGTGACATCATGAATAACTGTGCTCTCAGTGCAGAGATAGATGAGTGTGGCCTGCAGCCAGCTTTGGAACCCACCCTGGTGATGACAGTGGTCCTAACGGACTGTGTAAAAATGCCATCCTTAGGGTCACTGTGGCTGTTGAATAATGGAGCAGATAATGTGATGTGATAAGGTCAGTCTCTGGCAGACCAAGCAAACTCTTTTTCTCAGCAAGGGATTATTTACAATGGATGTGCGCGTGGGCTGGCCAAGTCCACCTTTTCTATCAGAATGCAGGCAGTAAGGGCCAGCAGAGCGACTACATGATACCATCATTAAACATTCAGCAGCAATATTCACAATCTCACATTCAAGGCTGTCATTTTGACCTCACTCTGAAGGACAGAATCACAATGCGCTTGTGTCAATACCCATAGAAGAGACAGCGAGAGCAGTTAAAAAAAACAACAAAAAAAACACAGCAAAAACAAGCTGCCCCCCTATAACGCTTCTACCCGTCTCTCTCTCCTTCTGATCAATAAAAATGACTCCAGCGTGATTTCTCTTTCATTAAAGTGGTTTCGATTTTCATGTCCATTAAAAGGAGATGCAAACACAAACACCGTTTTATTGGAATAGGCTCAGAATATTTATGCAAAAGTTTTTCCAGTCATAGAATTTGTTATTGTGCTGCTTCGATGAAAACTCCTCTTCCTCTAAGACACACACACACACACACACACACACACACACACACACACACACACACACACACACACACACACACACACACACACACACACACACACACACACACACACGTGCTTTTAATGGACTCTTCTCTCTGCAAACACAGGATTTTGGAATAGCTGAGGAGTTTGCAACAAAAGCCCTGGAACTGAAACCCAGGTCTTATGAAGCATATTATGCCAGAGCTCGTGCCAAGAGGAGCAGCAGGTACTAACATATGAAGTATATGATTTCAAAGCAGAATGATTTTGCTCTTTGCAAAGTTTTGTGAGACTCAGCAATTTCCGAGCATGCTACATTGTAAATGAAGTATTTTTAAAGTTCCTTTGTTCCTTTTCTTCGTCCTCCCCAGGCAGTTTGCTGCAGCGTTGGCAGACCTCCATGAAGCAGCACGACTCTCCCCATCAAACCGGGAGATCCGTCGCCTACTGGTACGGGTGGAGGAGGAATACAAACATCATCAGAGGACATCCAGTAACAGCGCAGCACAAGGTTACAAAACAGAGCCTCATACCCACCACCATCAAGCCACAGAGGAGGAGAATGATGTTTACTCACAGGGAAGTCTCGAGAGGCAGGTCGCCGCAGATCAGGTTGATGCGGAGAGGGAAGAAGAGAGGGAGGAAAGTGAGGAGATGAGTCTGCAGTGCGGGAAAAGTCCAGAATTTTGGCCTCTGAATCCATATGCTCCGAACAAGACACTCTCAGGAGGTGTGGCCTTTGATTTTGCGGACCAGTCGCCCTGTTTCCCTCCAGAGGAATACGTGCAGAACCAAATGTTTGTGGACTTTCCTGAGCCTGTTCCTGCTGTCAACAGGCAGCTCCAGAACCAGGGCAGCAGAACTCATCATCACTGCCACTCCCTTCAGTCAGGCAGCAGAATTGGGGGCAGGCCTCTCTCTTTATGTGGACCCTCAAGTCCTCTTCCAGGTAGACACATCTCCACCTCACTGAGGCCTGCACCGGTGCTCGGTATTGATGTCAGTCCTGGGTCAGCCAATGAGCATTCTGGGCACAGCCCCACTGAGCACTATCACCCAATGTCCCCTAATAGCTCTTCACCTCCTGGGCCTCTGCAGATGTACCAACCCTACTCCTCGAGCTTCTCCAGGGGCTCCGACAGACTCTCCACCCATTCTGTGGGTCTGGATAGCCTGGCTCTTGCTCTGGGATCTGGTATAGAAGCTAGGAGGGATGGTGGTGGAGCAGGAACAGCAGGCTCAAGGGGATCTAGCTCCAGTCAGGCCTCCAGTGGGAACCTATCAGACAGCGGCAGGCAGCAGGTGCAGGATGCCCCTTGTCCCATCAGGAGCAGTGGTAGCTTCAAGACCAAGCCTGAGCTGAAGCCCCGGCCCTTCATGGGAGTAATGGACAAATCGGTGCGCGTCCAGGGGCATCAGACCTCTGGTCGACCAGGGCAGGGAGCAGGGGGAGGAGTGGAGAGTTTCAGCATGTCGGTAATGGAGTTTCAAGGATTCAACAATGATTATAAACGCGCTTCTTTTCAGGAGCAGCTCTCTGGAAGTCAGGCCAACAGCCAGCAGCAGGGCCGGGACTTTGGAGAGCGGCTCCACCAGCGAGAGGCCAGAGGCACTACATCCTCCCAGCTACGCTTCCCTGATGGGAGGCACAGACAGGCAAGCCTAACGAGAGACAACCCAGCTCTGCATATGGCTCCCATCAAGCCCAAGCACTCCTTTATAGAGTCCAATGTTTAAATATACATAATCCATCAAAGCACAGATACAGGCTGCTTTCAACAAACTATACTGTATTTCCCACGTAAGGTAGCAAGGGAGACTGGGTTGAGATCGACTCCCTTCCCTGAGCCTGTTTTGTAGAATTAAGCTGCTGCACTGCATTTACAATCTAGAACCAGTGTTCAACTCAGGCTGCTATGCTTTTGCTTACATGTCAACAGCTACAATAGTGTATTCCAGAAAGCCAGACATAGTTGTAGATTAAAAAAAAAAAAAGAATTAGTATATTGTCTAAACTTTTATTTATATCAAATAAAGAAGTCAAAGAAGGCTTTGTGCACAAATATTTAAAAATTCATGCTGTTAGTTGCAGGATATGACCATTTCTATTGTCAAGTGTCTTCTAAAAAACATTTATATTTGTATGGTGTACACTATATTTGCAGATTATATATTTCCCTGTAAGTGGTTATCTGTCAGCATTACAGGCTTAAAAATACTTTGTGTACTTGAGATTCCTTTTCTTGGTACATTTGATAAAAGAGACACCGTTCATGGCAATGTTGGAAATGTCATAATTTAATACTGAATTGAGTTATTCAAACTTAATGGTACATGTTATTTATTTTTGCACAGCGGAGAACATATTCATACATTTTGAGATATTTCTTAGTTTATTTGGATGCAAAGAGAACATTAACAAGAGCAAAAGTTGATACTGAACAGAACAGTATTACTATATTATTGTGGTATAATAATAAGATAAGGATTACATTTTTACATTTCTACTTCTTTCTCAGTATAACCCAGAACATTTTTTTCAGAGTTCAGAAAATTGTACTGATGGATAAACATTACATGTCACTCATCAATGCTGACATTTAACCAAGTTGCCAGAACAAATGGTGCAATATCTGAATATTGCTGAAATGTCTTCATTACCATCAGTAATTTTCATTAAAAGCTGGATGTTGAACTTGTACATGAACGTAAAGCCTAAATGACTTTGGTCAAGCAGTATTCCCAATATGCTTGTAAAAAGAACATTACCATAATATTTAGACAATCTAAAAACACATGTGTGTATTATATGTAATGCTCTCTGCAGATTGTGCAATAGTGTTTTAGCGAGATAACCAACAGAAAATTTTTACTTACCGCTGCATTCAGCTTTCTTTCTAGGGGGTTGTTAGAATCGTCGATCAAATTGCAAATCAACATCATGGTCTGGCACTCGATGTAGCTGTCAGATCCTTACAGTTCACTCTTTTTTTGTCAATAAAAACTTATGCACACTTTTTTCAGAATTAAAGCCTTTGTGTTTAGGATATTTAAATATACTAAAGATATTAAAAAAAGACTAAACAGCTACCTGTGTAAGGTGGAGGTAGATAGGGCACTAAAATTCATTCATATCACAAATGTCGCAATGAAAAGCTGCTTACTTATGTATCTAGAAGTTACAGAATCATATTTCTGACACTCAGGTAAAGTTCTACTTCCATTGTTATTGATTTTTAGCTCTAACTTTGGTTTCTACTAACTCCTGAGAAAAAAATCTGCTCTTGAACCACTAAATCAAACAGTCTGATACCAGCACAATCATCAATCATATATTCTGTACAGCAGTGGTCCACAAACCCTGGGCCGTGGACCAGTACTGGCCTGTGGGTCAATTGGTATCGGGCACATAACTTACATTATTTCCATTTTATTTATTATCTGATTCTGAACGATGTTTTGTTAGGGAAAATTATTGGATTCTCTCGTCACAACTATGAGTCATTCTTTAATCTTGTCCAGATGCTTGCCTCGGTCACATGACTACCTTCTTCAAGGGCTAAGGGACCACAGCTATCAAAATGAAAAAAACAACAAAAAGTTGGCGTTATGTTACGAGGACACTGCTAATAAAGTTGCATACATATTGGATTCATGTTTATCATTATATATTAAAAAAAAAGTTTTTATGCTGGTCGTAACATTTTTTGATATTTATCTGCCACACCTTAAATTCTGGTCTGTGAAAATATAGACCAGCCCGTGGCACAAAAAAGGTTTGGGATTGGGTCTACAGTTTAACCAATCCTAATAATTGAACTTTGACTGGAGCTCAAAAGTCAGGATCCTGAGTAAAACATAAAAAGAGAAAGTAATCCCTTGTTAACAAGATTAGTGTGTTCAGAGCCAAAATAACCCTAACCATGTTAGTTATGAAGTCCTAATGAAACACTACTGGGGACTTCAGCGTTGATATTGGCAGCGTAACCTGGAGAGGTGTGTTTGGCCATTACAAACACAATGTTTAAACATAAAGATGACCATAAGTGCACTTGGCACCAGGATATACTAGGTCATGAGTTGAAGATCGACTTTGTAGTTGTATTATAAGACCTACAACCGTATGCTCTTGGTGCAGAGAGGTATTGAGCTGTCAACATGACCATCTGGAGGTGAGTCACATCCAAAGGTGGGTGAGGTTACCGAATAGGCCTGGTACACCCTATACCAGGCCTATTCGGGTGAGCTGGGACTATTTAGCAGGATGACTTGTCCAGTAAAGATGCTTGCCTTTACTCCCACCTATGGAATAAACCTGACAGCATTCTGTGGGAGGCTGGAGTAGTCCACATGAACCGTACTTCTGGTAGTTCCCTTTTTAGGAAAAGGGAACAGAGTGTATTTCTATCAGAGATAATTTCTCAGCTTCTTGGGAATATCTATGCTGACATATTGGAGGAGAGTCCATGCATTTGTTGAACCACAGATTCAAGATGAACAATGTGGTTCTTGTCCTAGTCCTGGCATGCTGAACTGCTCAATCAGAAAAGGTTGGATTGCTCCGTCGAGGCTGGGAATCAGTTGCTGCTACAAATATTTCAGGGTTTCTGTCTTGTTCATGAGTGACGAAAGAATGGAATTAGAGATTGAGAGAATATGTGCTGATCTTGATTGCATGTTATGGTGGAAAGGAAACCAAGTGACAAGTAGAAGTTCTTGATTTACAGGTCCACCACAAAATGTTTAAGCGAACCTTAGCGCAGTCAAAGTCAGAGGGGAGATGATGCTCCTCCACCTAAAGAAGGGTCAGCTAAGATGTTGAATATTGGTTAGGATGCCACTCAGATCCCTCCCTGTTTACGGACATGGCCCACAAAGAGGCGACCCCGTGGTAGGCCAGGGACACTTTTTGACCCGGCTGACCCGGGAACACCTTGGCGTAGCCTCAGAGGAGCTTGAGGAGGTTGATGGAAGGAAAAAGGTTTTGGGTGTCCCTGCTGGGACTGATGCCCCCACCACCTGGACGTGGATGAGTGGAACAGAATGAATGAGTATGCGAACTACATACCATCTTTGCTTTTCAATTGATGTGCATTTCTTTCACACAGATCATGACACCGTCACCTGTTAACAGTACCTGTTTATTGTTTCCAACAGTATTCTATACAGTCTTGTAATGCATAATTACAACAATTAAATAAAGTGACAACTTCAAAAAAATTATCCTGTTGTCCATTAAATATATGTCAAAAAGGATAGCAAAGGACCATATTCTGTTTTAGTTACATTTTACACTCACTATTATGTCTATTATGTGCATGATTTGAAAGACCAGTCGGTGATCTAATCAGACTATAACATCAGGATCTTCTTGCTGTAAGGCAGCTGTGCTCACCACTGTTCCACACTGCCGCCAAGCTATGTTCACCAACTAGTCCCAAAAAGTGCTTGTTTGTCATTTGGTGCTGATCGAGTACTTTATAGCGGAGTTTTCTCAATAAAGCAGACATGAAAAAATGACCTGAAAATCACAATAAGGCTTTGCTAATATAAAAGTGATTTATGATATATATAAAAACTATGATAGCTACATTGAACTTCTTGTCTACCTCCAACTCTAAGGTGCTGGAAAGGAGGGTCTGGCCAATTGTCGAGCCTCAGATTGACGAGGAACAATGTGGGTTCCGTCCTGGTCGTGGAGCAACGGACCAGCTTTTTACTCTCACAGGGATCCTACAGGGGGCTTGGGAGTATGCCCATCCAGTCTACATGTGTTTTGTAGACTTGGAGAAGGTATACGATCGAGTCCCCAGGGATATACTGTGGGAAGTACTGCGGGAGTATGGGGTGAGGGGGCCTCTCCCCAGGGCCATCCAATCCCTGTACGCCCAAAGTGAGAGCTGCGTTCGGGTTCTCGGCAGTAAGTCGGACTTGTTCCGAGTAGCTGTTGGCCTTCGCCAGGGCTGCGCTTTATCACCAATTCCGTTTGTGATTTTCATGGACAGGATATTGAGGCGTAGTCGTGGTAGGGAGGCTTTACAGTTTGGTGGCCTGAGGATTGCATCGCTCCTTTTTGCAGATGATGTGGACCTGTTTGCGTCATCGGCCTTTGACCTGCAGCACTCACTGGTCCGGTTTACAGCCGAGTGTGAAGCAGCAGGGATGAAGATTAGCACCTCCAAATCTGAGGCCATGGTCCTCAGCAGGAAACCGGTGGACTGCCTTCTCTGAGTGGGAAATGATCCTTCCACAAGTGAAGGAATTTAAGTATCTTGGGGTCCTGTTCACGAGTGAGGGAACAATGGAACGTGAGATTGGATGGAGAATTGGGGCAGCAGGAGCGGTATTGCAGTCGCTTTACCGCACTGTTGTCACAAAGAGGGAGCTAAGCCGAGAGGCGAAGCTCTCCATCTACCGTTCAATCTTCGTTCCTACCCTCACCTATGGTCATGAGCGATGGGTCATGACCCAAAGAATGAGATCGCGGATACAGGCAGCTGAAATGGGCTTTCTCAGGCGGATAGCTGGTGTCTCCCTTAGAGATAAGGTGAGAAACACTGCTGTTCGCGAGGGGCTTAGAGTAGAGCCGCTGCTCCTTCGTGTGGAAAGGAGTCAGTTGAGGTGGTTTGGGCACCTGGTGCGGATGCCTCCGGGACGCCTCCCTAGGGAGGTGTTTCTGGCATGTCCAGCTGGGAGGAGACCTCTGGGCAGACCCAGGACCAGGTGGAGGGATTACATCTCAACACTGGCCTGGGAACGCCTTGGGATCCCCCTGTCAGAGCTGGTGGATGTGGCCCGGGAAAGGGAAGTTTGGGGCTCCCTGTTGAAGCTGCTGCCACCGTGACCCGACTACGGATAAGCGGTGAAAGATGGATGGATGGATGGACTTTGAAGGAAAATATAATCAAATATATTCTCAGGTTTTGTATTTACTTTGTATTTCATCTAATAATGATATAGCTAAATACATTGTGTAATGGGCGTCCACCATTTAGCGGCGGACTGCTGTGTAATTTGTTTGGCTCTTTGTTGTAGGTGGAGACACTGGAGACTGGTACGGGAGATTGGTATGTGAGACTGGTACTGGTGACTGACACTGGAGAACCATATAAGGAAAAACAACCAGCCAGAGAAAGACACGATGCATATGTTAATGTATAGCGGCGCATCCTTAAGGTGGAGCCCGGAGACGGGCATAATAAATATCTGAGGTTCTCTGGAATGTGTTGTTCCTGCCCCTTGTCACGGTTCAGACAACACCTGATTTTGTGTTAGGGACAGAGAACCCAGATCTGCTTAGAAATATTGTATTAGGATAAAAATACATATTTGATGAACGAGACGGTTTGTTTCTTGTTCTTCCTTCCGGTTTTGAACACGCACAACTGCTCTGGGTGGACTTCGGGATAAAAATCCGTTTACCTAACAACTTTTATTCAAGTTGCCATTACAGACACTCCCTGTTACGTTGCTCTGCATCTACTGTATGTTAACAGGAAACTGCCAACGTGAAAATCTGTGGTGAAAATGTGGTCACATTGCTGCAACTTTGCCATTCTGCCCCTTCATTGTCAAAAGCCAAAACTACAGTACAACTGAGAAAGTGAAAATATGGCATGAATTTAAATACATTAGACTAACTTGCTCCTACATGCTGTGGCATCCCAGAGGTGCACTTTACAGTACTCTGTATTTTTGGTATTGTGGGTAGTTGGATGCTAGTGGCTGGTCTTCCAGCGGCCTATAGCCATCTTCAAGGTGTAGTTAGGGGTGAGCAATGTGGTCAGCAAGGGGAGGTTGGTCATCGGACTGGAACGGTTCTTTGTACTGATCCAACTCTCGATCGCCTCTCTCTCATAAGAGTATCCATCTAAAATGTTCACAGTATGTACAAATGACTAAATATATAAAGGAGTCAAATGAAATCCATCAAAAACTGCAAAAGTACTATATTATATTGTTAGATAAAGGTTTGATCTTCACTTACCAGAAGCAAGGACTGGCTCTCTCGTTAACTCTCTGGTGATTGGACAAAGAAACTCATCGGGAATGCCTGAACACACCAAATCACTCTTGAGCTCCTCCACCTTCCTCAGGAGTTTATTCCGCAGGCCAACTGATTCTACAAACACCCATAGACCAGACCAACACACCAGTCAATCAAGACTCTATGTGTTCTCCTTAAAACACACAACATTAAGTGATGTCAAGATCAAGTATTGGCGATACCTGAGTTAAGCACTTTGCACTTGAATTGCGAAAGTGAGTGTGCATGAGAGCGAATGCGTTAAGAGCAGATCTCGTGTCCACTTCAAAGTTAAATGTTAAGCAGGTACTTGATGGCATTTTAATGTGAATACTGTTGTTTCAATAATGAAACCTGACTGCCCGGGAAATTAGTAGAATTTATTCAGATTAATGAAATACAAGATCTTACAAAATAATATAGAGCCAAGTGCAGCAGAATTCAAAGACATGGTAGGATTCAGTGGCACAGTGGGTTTCATTTTGTTATGTGGTCTCTTCAGAAGGATGGCACACAAACACTGTCTTTCATTGCAGTAGATAAAACATGTTTCTGTGCTCTGTTCTGTTCTCGACGTTAGTTCTGCTGAAGAAAAGGTGGGATGTATGGTACGTTACTAAATACAGAACGCTAACTGAACACAAGCTGTGTAAACTAAGGAGTGATTGACAGGGACTGTGACATGGAAATGACTGCATGGCAATGCAACGAACATTTGCTGACAAGTACATGACGAATACTGGCCTAGCTGGGGGACTGACAACACTCCACTTCTACTTGAGTCGTCATAAATCTTGCATCAAAAAGATAGAACCATCAAGTTTAACAAACCAATATTTTAAATATAATAATATATAATATTTCAGGCTGACTTAAATAACCAAGAAGGTCTAATGATATGAGGTGTAAATCCACTTTAAACCTTATGGGAAATGCTGTTTTAGGGATCAGGTTATGTAACAAATGAAGATTAAAGTCAGAACTGCCGAAGCCCAAAAGCTGAGTACTTTTCCTGTTCAGCCCAATATTATGTAATTTTGCTAAGTAAAAGCCCCATCACCATTTACCCATTCCTTCAGCCCTACTTTAATTCAATGTGTTGCCTTTTATCCATGTAAATAGGAACAAAATCTAATCCACATTCATCCGTGTCCTCTGTCAGGAGAGACCAGATGAGTAATGCCCCAAAGACTGGGCTTACATTCTTAATTTTGAAGAAGCATAATCTGTGAAAGATCCAGGGACTGATGAAGTAGCATTGCAATCATTGACCAGTGTGTGTTTGTCTTCCTCACCTATGTGCAGTTCTGACACCAGTGTTTCCTTGGTGAGACTGAGCAGTTCAGTCCCATCTATGTTGTTGGCTGTGAATTTGCCCACCAATTGCTGGAGGCCCTCCTCCACCAGCCACGATGACACATCCTCTTCCGACCAATCGCCGACCAGCAGCTTGGATCGGGCGGCTGGGGTTCTCCCTGAAAGAGTGAATAAAAACAAGACTGTCAGTCCTTGAGTTCCAGCAGCCCCCTTTTGAAAAATTGGCAAATATGCACAGCTTGTCTATTTGTAGAAAAATAATGCCTGAAAGTTTCAGTGACAAATCTTTGGCACAAAATGGACCTAAAAAATTAATAAACAGTTTGTTAATTTTAGACAAAAAAAAAGAAACTGGATAAAACTTGGTATTGGAACATTCTGGTGAAGCAATAGAAATGATTTTCATGCAAATATTACATGAAGACAGTTTCCCTCATTTATTGACGGCACATTTTCTATCTACCTTCTCTTGATGTAGGAGTGGACCCATCTAAAACATACAGAAAAGAAAAAGGAAAAAGAAGTCACTGTAAATGTTTGCAGTGCAACAGAACTTTTTAAGTTGTCCATCATCAGGCAACTGTTACTGAGCAACTCTGTCAATACAACTGTTAAAGATTTATCAGACTACTGTATGACTGACAGTATTTCTGAGAATGTAATCGCATTTAGCTGTGCAGATTTAGCAAACAAACAGCCAGATTGGAAGCAAGAGAGGAGCAATAAAACCTTGTTCGAGACGACTGAAATTTCTTAGCTGTCACTTACTGTATTTTGTAAAAAAAAAAAGAAAAAAAAAAGGAAGAAAACTCACCAGGAGACAACTTCCCACCTTTCCATTGAAGAGGAGGTTGAAAAAAAAAGTTAAATTATGTATAACAATATAAATGTTGGACTGTTGGTGTGATATGTGCTGTTTTGTTTTCTTCCCACCATGGCTTCTGCATCCATCCTCCAGCCTCCAGATGTTTACAGTCTTATCCATGGATCCTGTAGCAATTAGCGGTGAAGTCAAAGAGAAGGCACACGCAGTCACATACCTGCAGAAGAAGACATTAATCACCAGGATGCTGGTTCTGTTATTAACGAGGTCAAAATGTTTCTGTAAAGGCAAGTAGAGCTTAGTTAAAGTAGGACAAATCATGGGGACTGGAGGGAACCTCAAGGTGAAAGGACAATGTTGGTAAATCATTATGTAGGTCTATTCAAAGCTTTCAGAAAGTGAAGCCAAATCTTTGCAGCAGCAGTAAAGGTCTGGTTAGACCTACATGTGTGATAGAAATGTCTTCCATTCATCATGGCTTGCCACATTAAAAGCTGCACCGAGATCTACATAAAGTTTGAATAACATTTACAGTGGATTCAGGGGTGCCAAGGCAATGATAGTTCAAACAATCTGTATAAAACCCAATCTGGATTTCTCAGAAATGTTGATCCATGAAAACTGGTCGGCTTTCAACAATTTCTATAAAAAGCTCTAATAGGAATATATTCAGAGACATACACTAACCGAACTGTGGAACACTGTCTGAAGTCATCAGTTTGTCTGAAGTTAAATGCGTTTCCTGGAGGTATTCTGTCAAGTCTTGTGATATTTCTTTTCTTTTTGCTATTTATACACTTCCTTTCAATTTGTTGCATCTTCTTTCACTCTACTCTGATTTTCTAAAATGACTTTCATTTATTTGCACAGCTGAAAGGAAGCTTTCTGCTTTTCAATCACAGGTGGCTTGATGGACTGAAATAGCTCATGAATGTGAGTATTGAGCTGTGTCTCATGTCTGCCCACATGTGTGGGTCATCTGACGCAGCCATGGCAGCCATACCTTTCAACCTTACATTAAAGGCATGTTCTGTGACAAGCTTAGACATCATTTTTTAAAGGGGCCCCCCACAGTGTATAGGCTTTCCCTACAAAATTACTTTCTAAATGACTTTGCATTTATGTTTTTTATACAACTGAATAATATATGGCATGAAATACTGAGTGCAAAATAAACCATGAACATCTGTGATTTTAAACTGGATTTTACCAAACATAATATTTTAATAAATAACAGAGATGGAATTCAGTGCAATCCATGTCAGAGTGTGCTCAAATATAATATAAAATAATTAAGGTCATTAAGAAGCAAATTATTTTTATCAGCTACATCCCATTTTAAGCATTTTGGTTTGTATATTATCGTATTATTGTTTGGTTTGTATTATCATTATATTTTTAATTACATATTCACTTCTTTTACTTTAATTAATTGTACAGCATTGGCTGTACAACTAATTAATGCAGTATATTATGTCTGGACTTTTCTTTAAAAAATCATAAAATAATCCTGTTCATGTAAGTGAAAAATTATTTACCTCTCATGCTGGGTCAGTGTGTAAAGCAAAATAGCATTCATCTGCAAACAGGATAAAAAATATTAAATGTTTTTATAAGCATATAAATCTGTAAATAACTTAATGTCAAAGAAAAGTATCTATCAATTAGGCATGAATTGCTAAAAAGGAACTTCACTTACAGCGTCATAAACTGTAACTGTTTTGTCCACAGAGCTGAAGCAAATAAAAAGATAAATCCACATTAGAAGAAAGACTCTGTTAGGTACAGCGTGTTCAAAATGGCTCAGATCCAGTTACACACTGAGGAATAAAGCAATCCATGTCTCCTTCCAGTGGTTCCATTGAAGTACTGCACTCTTACAGTTATGTCAATGTTGGCTCTCTTCAAAGACCAGGTAAGGCAATCTATAGTTCACATTAATCTTTTCATCCTAAATATATAAAGAAGTGGATTTTGATATAACACAAGAGATGAAAAAATTCAGATTTGGCTAAATGTGCAGATTAAGACAATCATATACATAACTTTTATATAGTTTTCACAATTTCATATTTGTCATAGTTTGCCAACATATTTTTTCTTATAATCCAGGAAGCTACTAGAAGAAACACCACAAATTATATCATTATAGTGTGACAGGCTGCAGCCTTTGCTTTCATCTATCTCTCAAAATAATATTTATACAAAAATAACAGCAACATAAAAAAAGTTGAGAAAATGATTATCGATTTATTGTCATTTCAAGCATGTTTTAGTCTTGGTAAGTTGATTCTTCTTCTGCACTGGTATCTAAAAACCTAGTTTAAGTTTGATTTGGTTAAGACCCTACCCAGATACAAGCAACTGCCCATCTGAGGAGTATGCACAGGAGAGGACTGGCGCTGACTGGCCTGTTAAAGTGTGCAGCAGCTGCATCTTATAGGCTATAAGACAAAGACACAAAGCAACAACTGTCATTAAATACACCCTTTAACTTACATTAAGCCAACAAGAAAAGGACAGTTTTTATGAGGATTGGATTCTGCAGAGAAAAAAGGCTTTACAAGTGGGTCAGTAATAAGAGAAAGAAGTGGAGCTGCTAAATGCAAAACTGGGGGAAAAAAAATGATCATTATAAATCACTGCACAAATACAAGCTCTATGTTTGTACTGGCAGAAACTCTGGATTTAATTAAAATAAAATGTACTTTAATTAGGTAGAGCCGGTGATTTGTCTTGACACATATTGATAGATCACAGGCAGGCTGAAGGGTTCTGCTTCTGAGAGCTGTAATCATAGTTAATATACACACATCAGTATTCAGCCTAGCATTCGTCTCTAAACGACAACTGAATATGTAGAGCAGAACTTACTCAACATGGAGTTGTGTTTCAAACGTTCACACTGCAACACAATACAGTCTACCTTGCTCTAAACGCTAAATATGGTGTCTGCAACACAGGAACATCATTCATGGGTTATGCACAGTGACCATTTTGACATCCTGATGCTATCCTTAGGGACTGAAATGATGAGAGGGTCATTTGAGATACAGAGAGGGAGAGAGAGAGACAGAGAGAGATCAATTACCTCCAGATATGTGGTTGTTAATGACCCAGATCTTCACATGGTTGTCTTGCCCACAGGATGCCAATCGCAGCTGAACAAACTGACCATCTAACAGACAAAAAAGCAAGAAACACGTAAAGGGATTTTAAAAAATAAATAAAACCAACAACAACAAAATAAGGCGCAATCTGACTCAATATAATATGTGGATGCTATTGTCCACAACGGCAAAATCAAACATAGGTCTCACTGACTGATCAGCTGTGTGACACCTGTCTGTTGTGGTCATGACAAATTGCAGAAAGTGTTTTCTTAATTATGATTCAATGGTTGCAAATTTATTCACAATTGCAAAAATCTTCACATTTATTTAATTTTTAGAATATTGACGGTTATTGTATAAGATTCTAATAACAGTCGTTTTCATATTTAAAAATAGCATTCAGATTCCAACTAAAATATCCCCAATAAACATTTTTATATCAAACTTTTTATTAAGTAAATTTGAAGGATTCCTGTAACAAATTATAGACACAAAGATTTAATTCCTGTCTTTTCACTCGAGGTAGTGGGAGTGGCTGCATGTGTGTGTTTTGGTGCGTGACTGTCCAATTGCTTGCCTAATGAATATCAGCTGCACATGCCTGTCATTCTTTTTGCCTGGCACAGAGAAAGTGTAAAGTGGGGTACTCATGTCTCTGTTGACTGCAAAAGCAAATTTCCCATCTTAATCTAGTCCAGTCAAAGTTCATCTGCATAGAATGTGTGTTTTTTATTCAAAGGTTAAAATAAACATCCACAACTGCAGTAATGGCTTCATGTTTCATTGTTGGACTCAGAGTGTTACAAAGAGCCCTGCTTTCTCCTCTCAAGTGATTAAATTTGGCTTTGATAATAACAACACAAATATCTATGTGTAATTAATGCAGGCTGACAGTGGGCCACTGGGTTGGGACTTGGGTGAGAACCAGAGGGCCTCATGCTTCAATGACAGTAAAAATTTCTTCTTAAGGTGCACAAGCTACTCTCACCTGTGCCACTAAGACCTCACCACACACAGTAAAAAATAGTCAGTAAATGCACAGCAATGGCTCTTACCACTGAGAATGCTGGGAGCAAAGGTGCAGCAGGTGACCCCCATGTCATGGGCGTTTTTCTCTGCATGGAGCTGCTTCATGTCCAGGTTCCACAGACGCAGATCTCCATAGGTGGAACCCGTCATGAACACCTGGCTGCAGGGGCTGAAGGAGCAGGCTACCATTGTTGCATCAGTCACAGCTCCAGTCCTTCAGCAACACAACCAACAGCAGCTGTATGACCACGCATATCTCTTTCTGATGACAAATGCATTCCCATTGTTTGAATACAATAGAACATGGATTGGTGATGTGAGCAATGCGTCATGAAGTGCAAACAGGGAGGAAGCTGTTTGCAATTTCAACTCCTTCTATTGAAATCTCAAAGACATACTGTGTGCATGCATAAAAAATGACACTGCATTATTACTTAATATTTAATAGGGATTTAGTTTACCGTTTTTTCCGCACTATAAGGCGCACCTAAAAGCTAAAATTTTCTCATAAACCCGTAGTGCGCCTTATAACCCGAAGCCTCTTATTTATGGATTAATATTCATATTAATATTGGTTAAAAACATGATCGCTGAAAAAAAGCCGGCAGTCTGGCTGCCAGTCATACCGCACTCCGCCACCAGAGGAGCCCCCTCACAAGGCACACGGGCCTACGCCCCCTAACAACGGTAGTCAAGGGGCGTCACCGAAGTCCCGCCTCTGACTGAGCTGCTCTCAGACGGTAGAGCAGACTGTAGGAGCACCGGTGATTACGTAGCAAAACATGAGGAACTTTCAACAACTCTATCAATAAAGGTTGACTGACTGACTGATCTCAGTATTTTCTAACTATTTGGCGTCGGAAATAACCCACTTTAAACTTAATTGGTCTTAAAAATGCCATTGTGCTGTCATCTGGAATGTAGTGACGGTCCATTCTATTAGTCTGTGGAAACACACAGAGAAACTGGCATAAAGGTGAATGAAAGACCCTCAAAGCTGAACTTACAGCCTTTTCTGAAATTTCAAGAGCAGTCACTGCTAGACAATGGTGCCAACGGGTGTGCTGCAATTGATTTACAAATGTAGTTGATAGCTCTAGCTCTGATGAGGCTCAGAATGAATTATTGACATAACAATAGGGGCCATTCAAAGGTAGTCAGGAAGTCATGAACGCAATCATGACTGCCTGAGCAGCGCGGCTCTATCTAGTGGACGGATTGCGCAACTACAGCCGCTGCAGTTTATCAAATAAATTGTATTTATTTTTTATTGTGTGCGCCTTATAATCCTGTGCGCCTTATATATGAAATAAATTATAAAACAAACAAATTATTGAGGGTGTGCCTTATAGTCCAATGCACTTAATGTTGTGGAAAATACTGTATATATAATTTCAACAAAAAAACAAAATTAAATATCATTTCAACTGCATGAATCTATAAGTTATCCACATTACTTGCGCAGCTGTTTGGAGGGGAAATCCCATAGTGCCAACGTCCCATCAGATGCCCCAGAAACCAAGTGGGCTGAGTCATGAGAGAGGGCAAAGATCCTCACAGGACTGCGACCAGGATGTTCCAATATGGCCTCGATGTCACCGGTGTCCATGGACCAGACCACAACAGTAGCATCGGTCGAACAAGAGATGAGGAACTGTCCACAGGTGCTAAAGCAGCAGCAGTGGACGCTGTAGCCATGTCCTGTCAGTGGCGAGAAAGGCAGCTCAGAAAAATCCCGGGTGCTGTATATCCTGAGAGTTTTGTCTCCGGAACACGTGGCCAACAGTTTGCCAGAGAAGGCGCACCAGTTGACATCGTCTCCATGGTCTTGTAAAGTGCAAATCAGAGATGTCATTTGGAAAGCTGTCCTGCAATTCACAGAGGGAGAAAAAGGAGAAAAAACTAAGTGGATTCTGTAAGACATAAAAACATAAAAATGACTGAACTAATTTTATACTCCTTACTGATTAGCTCACGTTTTTCCTTCAATTAGAGACATATTTAACATACAATCCATTCTCAAGTGCTGAAGAGTGAATCCAGGTCCAGTCACAACTGAAATGATTGAGTCCTTCAGTCTCAGTGCTGCTTGATTGTACTATAGTAATTAATTGAAAAGATCTATTAGTAAAAGCCGAATTTTCAGGATTGTTACATTTGAGAATTTGCTGCTTCATTTAACATAAAGACTAATGATTGATTATTTGTGGCTTTGACAGTAAGGCTGTCTCAACTGTCCTTATTGTCATCAGTCTGTCCAGCCTTCAGCTACATTCTCTTGGGATTCTGTTGGACCTTTGCTTGTTTTAGATTTCCTGAACTAGAGGTCGACTAATGGCTTTCAATGTCACAAGGATAGTCCAGCAAAGTTAGTCCAGATAGCTGATTATAAATTGGAATGAGCAAACCCAAACCCTGCACACTACAACACAGAGGAGACCTCCGGCCATTACAGTAAATCCTCTGCAGGATGGCTCTGCAGAAAGATCCAAGTCTGACTGAACAGCAGATGTGTGCATCTCCTCGTTTGCGAAACAACACCTTGTTGTCATGGGTGACAGTCAACATTATAAACCGGTAAAAGGTCAGATTTGTGTTGATTAGCTGGTCTGATAACCACAGTTCGACCGTCCCCCAGCGTGACGTGGAGTTCCATTCTTTGAAAAAAATGAATACAATTTTTATAAGAACTTTACATCTGTTTGTTGTTGTTGTTAAGTTGAATGTTCTTGCTTTTTAACTCGAAAAAATGTTGCCTTACACATTTATTGGCACCAAGACAACCAGCAGGCACCAGACCCGCTGTGTCCCTGTTAGCCCAACTGAGGCTGAAGGTAATTAATGGCGCAGCGGAGCCGAGAAACAGAATTATATTTCGTTATATTTTATACCATTATATAATACTGACCACCGCCAGAAGAGTGACAAGACAGCAGAAAAGTAGTATTTAGCGCTAAATAAAATATAGCCTGTTTGTAATATTATCAAAAACTGCAGGCTTTACCTTTTCCCGTCGATTTGTCCGTTCCGTTCGGTGATGTTTACTTCCTGTTCGACCAGCTGACAATGACGTCATCTCGCGTCTCATTGGTGGATCTACGGTGACCGAACGGATTCCCGGGACGTGAAGCCACATCATGTTGTGATGCCGCTTTAGCATTATGGGTTTTAGCGTTAATGATACATAAAACAACAAATTTAGTAAAGAAAGGTGGACCAATTGTAAGAAGAAGAAAAAAGATCAGGTTCAGGCTCTCAAGGTGTTTTGAAAAGCGAACTCATGCAGTTCAATTTATTAAGAGTGCATACCTTTACCAATGTTCAACAGTTTTGCTTTATTTGATCCAATCTTATTCATCATAAAAGTCATATGTGTTCATTTAATGCTACAAAATTTGTAACAGTTAATCCTGTAAACTGTTGGAAATGGACTTTTATTCCAGTTATTTCAAATTCAGGTACACTACTGGATAAACTATGAACCAACTTCAGTCTGCTTGAAATCCAACCAAGTGCAAACTTGTTGTAGTGAATCTTTGTAATTGTATTTCTGAACTACATTAATTCACAAATGTACCAAAACACATTTTAAAATAATACAAACACAGTTTTAATATAAAAGGCAACTATGATGGATGGGATTGAAATAAAAGAACTGAGTCATTTACATTGAAAAACATCCTTTTAATAGGTCCGTGCCACACACTAGTGAAAAATAAAGCTCCTACAAAAGAATGGTACTTTTCTTCCACAATATCTTAAATAAAGTAACTTCAAGTACTCTTGACTTGGGTACAAAAAAATCTAGCTGCCCCCATCAGGCCACAACACACAGCAAGGTTCAACACAGTGGTTACAAATGGCCTTAGGTCCTCTGTATTGTGGCAGATCACGAGGAAATGAATCATGGAAGCATAACTGAATGCTTGTTGTTCCTTTTTTTTTCTTTTTTCGTGAGGAATGATTTATGTTACTGTCCAACTTTGGAGGCCTTGTTGGATTGAAATTATGTAAAAAATAAAATAAAAAAAAAAGTCATCAAGATGAAAACTAAAAACAATAACATCCCCTACATGCCCCTGTTGGAAGGGTAGGCACTACCAAGATTAAGGATACCACAGTGTTTGCAGAGGATTATGTATATACTGTACAAACAATATTTATGATAATGTTTTCATCACGTTCACTAAAATAGAATGCTACAATCATTCTAAGGCATAAACAATATCTTATTATTCTTAAACAATTTTTACACATCGTTCCAAACAAGACATAATATTGACATTAATAAACAGTATATACACATGAATCACCATTGCCTAACTGTTCCTCTGCTTTTCCTGTAAATAAATGCAGTTTTACAGTTTGAACAAATGAATACAGTCCTCTGATGCCCCAAAGCACTGAACAGTGTAAACAGTTTTTTTTTTCTTGGCTTTGTTTGATATTTGGGAGAAAAATTATAACACAAAGACACATTCCTTTTTTTAATTCAAAGCAGTTCATCTGATTCTTCCTTTTCATAGAAAATGAAGTGGACCTTGATTCATAAATAATTATTACAAAATTAAATACATTCACTATAATACGATTAAATAACAAAAGACTATTTACAAATAGTGGAAAGTATTCTAGCGCAGACATATCAGTGACAGTTGAGGATTAATTCAGTGCAGTGTTCTGAGACAGGGAATGGTATTGCACTATGACACCCCATTTCTCCGGGACTCTTTGGGGTCTTTATCCCTGTTGTATTAAAATCCAGCGCACATCATGTAACAACTTTTTTTTATTATTTTTTTTGTGTTTTTCAAGGCGACAGCTCTCTTCAACACACCATGTTGTTCATTATTAAGAATTTGACTTCTTCTTCTGTCCAAAGCCACATTCTCCACCAAGAAATAAAAATTGAAGTAAAGCATGGTGCTCCATTATGAAAAGTTTGAATGAGTTTATGGGGAGTATCTGAACAGATGTTTAATTTGTTTGTTTCAGAAGCTCTGTCCAGCGCTTTTCAAAGAACTTCCTCATGGTGTGACCGGCTCGACCAATATCTGAATTGTCTTCATTGAATTTTTCACAGTTATCAAACACCAAGTTGACATCAATGATGAAAGTCTCCAGGTTTTGATACCTGAAACAAATTAAATCTTAGAGTGAGAAAATACATCTGCAAATAAAACATATTTTCTGGGGAAAAAATCCTACTCAGGCTTTAGAAATCCTGTAAAAAACTGAGATGGAAACTTACTGGCTGCTCACAAGCTTCTCACGTATGGTGGAGAAGTCCATCGGTTTCTTTATGACCTTCTTGTATCCGGGGACTGATTTCAGGTTGACTGGTGTGAGAAAAGGCCATGCATCCTGATGACGCTCCAGCTCAGCAAGGAGTACTCTGTTGAACCCAAACAATGACACACACACACACACACGTTTGTTGGGGACAAAAACCTTGTATACTACACAAAAAAATGTTTACACTGGAATGTCTTCAAAACAGCTACGATCTTTACATATATCTTGTTGCTATTATAACTTGTTGCTGCTGCCCCAAGTAGTGGTTTAAAATCTTTATTTGATGACAGGTTGTCATCACCATTTGTTTTTTATGGACTAAAAGCAGCCAACACAATAATCTTCTCTAATTTTGGGTTTACATTTGTTGCTTCCTATTTTTAAGTGTTTTTTATGTGCCTGTTGTTTCCCTGATCCTGGTTTCTCATCCCTTGTGTCTCTAACCTGTTCTCTCCTTTTACATTTCCTACACATTCCCTCCACATTGTTGGTCTCCTCAAACCCAATTAGATGCACGCGTGTTTCATTATCTCTTCTTTCTTGAGTATTTAATCTGTATATCCCTGCTCTTCTTTACCAGCCACATGTTGATCCTCTAAGTGCTCAGTCAATGTTTTTCTTTACAGTATGTTTTGTCTGTTCTTCTTGTCTTCAGTAACTTCTTTTTTGACTGTTGCCTCTGCCTTTATTTTCAATTTGAATTTGTTGCTTTGGATATTTTAGATAAGGGATGTACCAAATCTGCCTTTTAACTGTTTTAAGTACTCAATGATTTTCACCCTTGCTTGTTTTGGGCATACTGTTTTCAAATCCTTACACTGTGCCTCCACCCTCTCTGCCTCTCATGTTTGTATCTGAACCTTCGCTCTAAAGGTCTTGAATGTAACAAATCTATTTCTTACCACATAATATACCAATACCACACGTGGGATTTAAGTTAAATGTAGAGTTGAAAGGGCTTAACAGAGCTTAAATTGAATAACAGGACCTGGTGAATGATATCACAAAACTTTGCAGAAGATGGTGCTGGATAAATAAAGAATTCAACAGAGACAAGTATGAACAAGTCTGAGGTACATACCTGCATAATCCTAAATCCCTGTTGTTGTCTCTAGCTGTCTTGGCTCGTTTCACACACACTGGGCTTTCCTGATTGGGTGCTGGTAGAGCAGGTGACCTCTCCTCTGTTTTCCTCTTCCTGTTCGTGTCTTTCGCTCCCTTCTTGGGTGTGCTGTTGGCACTGGCTGATTCGTCCTCTGGCACTTCCCCATTGCCTGCCTGCTTCCCGTTCTTCTTCACCTCTCCACCTTTCTTACTACCACCTCCGTTGGATGCTACTGGTTTGGTTGGAGATTTTTTGCTTTTGGAGGATGGACCACTTGCCTGTCCAGAAAAAAATGACACATTTAATAAAATGTGGTGTAATTAAAACAAAAGGAAACCTAAAGACTTGGACTGATCTTTATCAGACTAACATGATCCTTCTTTACAGTATGTTCCATCTTTAGAAACCGCTTCTGTAAAGCATTTTGTTTTGTTATGTATGACATCATCTATATTATTTACTTTGGTTTTCTGATCCAGTTTTTTATTTTATTAGTATGAATACAAATGGAGAATTGAGTATCATCATTAGACAGATTTAATACAAATATCTCTTCTGTGTGTTATGTGGTTAATTTTCTTGACTGCCTTAAAAGGTATGAAAGAAACAGAAAACACACTTAAGTAGGTAAGTAAGATTCTTTCAACAGGTGACCCACTAGTATTGGCGATGCATTAGAAATTACTCCTTACCTTTGAGATGCAGGCAGGGCAGTACCAGTCTCCCTCTGGGATACTGGTGATCTTGGGTTTGTGACAGTAAGTGTGGCAGCCTTTATCACAACCATCACATAGCAGGAGCAGGTCCTCATTATCCCCCTTCCTGCACAACTGACAGTACTACCAAAAAAAAAGGCATCCATTAAAATCAAGCATCCACTTCCTGAAAAGAATTAGTTCTATTCTGTCAGCTGCTCACCACTTTCATGATGGACCTCTCCCAGGCGATAGACTTCTGCAGCTGCTGGATACACATGGCCAGTTGGGCAGCACTGCGCACTTCAGTCAGGGCCTTCCTCCACACCTTCATACCATGGGCAACCTCCTCTTCACCACTGGGAGAGGATAATGAAGAAGGACGGGAGTTGATGAACAATGAAAATGCACGCATGTATGAAAAATTTCTGTGCAAAAGCAGTAAGCTGTGTCAGTTTAACCAGCCCCAACAAGACAGAAAACCATAAAGAGATCCAGATGTGCAGAGATGGGCATGAGGATTTTAAGGGTGTGGGGGAGCCAGGGAGAGTACACACCAATTGTTTCATGTTAAGGGGATGTTCATGCAGAAAGAGCAAAGGACTAAACCCTGTGTAAGTATTCTGTGAAGTGGGAGCCATGAGTATGCACATAATCAAGGTTACTGATGCACAATTACATGCAGATGGCTGCAGAACACAAACCAGTAAAAAAAAAAAGAAGCTGGATGGAGTCCCCAGCCCTCCCAAAAAAAGGACGAAAGAAACAAAAATGCAACAAGCCATCACAAAAATTTGCAGTGAAAGCAGCAAAGACCCCCACTCTTGGATAACATGGGAAACACAGCACACAAACAGAGAGGAAAGGGTCTTAGTGGGAGAGTGGGGAGCTTTGGTTGGAGAAATGACCTACCCTTCCCTGTCAGCACTAGTGGATGGGGCGGGGGCAGGGACAGTGACCGTACCCACATTATCCAGCCTGATCTGAATGGTGGTACCTAAGGGGCTCCTCAGGTACCTTCTCTCGATGTTGCGCTCCAGATCGGCCAGACGCGTCACTGCAATGTCCAACGGGTTGTCCGGGTGACGCATCACCCCACCTTTCTCCCCTCGCTCATCAGGATGCTCCCTGGAGTCCCTGTCTCCAACATTTGCTGACATCGGCGTTGATTTGGTGGGGGGCTTGTGCTCGTAATACACCAGGTCCTCTCGTTCGGACTGAGGGTCCGGAAATGTCCAACCCTGAGAGAGGAAAGGCTGTTTCGTATCACACAACGTGTCTAAACACATTTACAACACTAACAGCAAAGTGTCTTGTGGATCGGGTGTAGCGTATATGATCCCATGAAAACCTTTTACCTTGACCTGCAGGCTGGCTGCAGTGACCTTCCTCTCTAGTTCCTCCACCTGCTGCAACACCGCAATGTCCATCTCCATCGCCTGCTCCTCAACGCACCAGCCTCGCACTGACTCCACACTGACCTGGCTCTCCTCCAGCTCACACAGCTCAATCATAGCCACTAAATGGGCAACATGACAGATATCAGTGAGCTATAAATACAAACACACTCAACAGAAACCATGCGGCACAAATATTCATATAGTACTACTTCAATAAAGTATTCACAGCATGTTCATGAATCATCAAGGACAGCTTTTTACTTTATAAGACTGTTAAAAAAAATAATCTACCTGCTACAAACCCTCAGTCCTGTGCTCAGGAGAAAAATGATGAGACACTTACCATCTCTGTGTCTGGTGCAGACTTGGGGGATAATCTCCATGTACTTCTGCATCTGCCTCTGGAGGCCCTTCTCTCTGATGCCTCGGCTGTGCAGCGCATTGACTAAAGCCCTCAGCTCCTCAATGTCAAACACCCGCCACCACCCTGTTAGCATTTCTGAGACAACGAAAACAACAGGCATGTAAGATAGGAGACACTAAACATACATCACTGCAAAAAGGTGTTTCATTCAACTGTGTTATACCCAAAAGAAACTGTCATGTAGAGCAGAACGTTTCCTAATCCAATTATACTGGACTATTCAAGCAAGTCAAATCTTTTCAGGCAGGTGAATTCTTTTCAGTTAAAAACTGGTGGCTTATTACAGCTCCTACTTTAATTTCTCTTGTGTCTTAATTTCGACACTCACCCTCTGGAATAGGCCGAGGCGAGAGGTGGTCCAGGGATTTTGGCATCTCCATGGCAGGAGAGGGCATGGATATGTTTTTTTCAATGCGAGGTAAAGGTGATTCACTCTTACTGGAGACACTTGCTGCTGTGTTGCCCTCTAGAGAATGACCTTGCATGGGGCTGGGACTGCTGCACAAAGGTAGACTGGGACTCATCATACCACTTGGCCAGCTACCTAAAGAAACTCCTAGCAATGAAACACCTGGCTTCACCTGGGAAGAACAGTCCCAGTTGAGTTTATTGAGCAAAAGCACAACACAATGATACAAAAACAATACAGATCAGCCAGCAGCCTTACCTGCAGGGCCGACAGCGGGTAGTTGAGGAGGCCAGCTGGGTGGTGCGGGCTGCCGGATGCTGAGGCAGCAGAGGGTGTGAGAGGCAGGGCAGGAGACGGAGGTGGAGATCTAGGCCTTACCGGGGCGGAGGATGCTTGTGAAGACACACGTGGTGCACCTGGTGGGGTTGTGGTGAGGGAAGCGAGGTCGCAGGGGTTGCGAGGGAGCAGACTGAACCAGTGTCCGCTCCTCTCTGTCAGAACTCTGAGTAGCTGGTCGCTGGATTGGAATGTGAGGTGTGGAGATGGAGCAGGGGATGAAGTTGGAGGAGTGTTCCCTGGGCTATCACATGGGGCCGGGAGGCAAGGAACAGATAGAGACGTAGAGGCTAGGGGAAGGGTATTTGTAATGTCACTAGGGGTCACCACAAAGGGGCTTGATGCTACAGCTGGCTCAGAGATATTGTGAGAGGGACAAGACGTTACTGTCGCTGTGGCAACAGGAGTTCCCACGGGACTGCCGTTTTGTCTCACATGAGGACTCTCCTTGTCTTCTTCTTTCACAGTTTCTTTCTCAGTGTCCTTGCTGATGTCCTGCAATGTGCACATTTTGGATACACAACCAGGCTGTTGGTAGAAAAGGGAGTTTTTCTTCCCTTCATGCTCCTTTTCCTCCTGTTTCTGCTCCTCCAAGCCTTGTGTTTGAGGGAACTGTGTGTCTGGATTGCTTGTGGGTTTTTCCTTTTGGACTTGAATCTCCTGAGGTTCCTCTTTGACCTTGACCTCCTCTGCTGCTCTCCTCCTCCTTTGTCGCTCCTCCTCCAGTTCCTCTGGAGCTACAAGGAAATGACAAAGGGCAAAGTAGCTGAAAACTCAAACAGAGAGTTGAAAATCTGAGATATTACACAAGACTAGAGTGTAAGTAGAAGATTGTGAAAAGAGATTATACATACTTTATACAAAAACATAAACACACGTATTCGTGTTTAGCTTCGTCTTAGTTCTCTACTGCTAATTTGTGGTTGCATGTACACGAGTGTCTATTCTACTTAACTACCTTCTCCACTCTCCATGGCTTCAATAAAGACCCCTCCACAATGGGGAAGCACCCAGTACCGACGGCGGTAGCGGTCCTGGCCATACATCATTGAGCGCAAAGAATGTGAGATTTCAAACAGCTTTCTTCTGGTCTGATGATGTTGCTGCAAAGGTAACAAAACAGACACTGTGTTGTAATTATTTAGAGCTACAGACCTTCAGGCAAACAACACACAAGTATGGTACCTAATGTTTTTTTTTTTCTGAAACCATGACATGTCAGCCCTACATGCCACGTTAATGAGGTTATTTATTAAGCTAATTCAAGTTTTAATTAGCAAATAACCTTATGTCAGGGTACGTGTTCCTAAAATATTCGACAAACATGATTGTTTTTAATACGAGCTGTATAATTACACGTTTAAAGGTTGTTTTCATCATTTGCACAATCCTTTCACAGTCATTCAATTATCTGAGTGTAGGAGGTGTTTATTGTGTATTTTATTAATTTGTTTTTTTTAAAAATGTAATGATCTTCATGTCAAAATGCTGTCAGGACATGCATGACTAAACATTAGTAATAATTTGCGTTTCTAGGGTTTATCCACTTTTAATTAAACATTTTCTGTGTCAACCAACCTTATAAATGTATGTCAAATGTAACTAGATTATACCTTGGCCAGTTTCTCTATCTGCTTCTCCAGTTCCTCCAGACTGGTGGCTTGATCAACTTCATCCTAATGGGGCAAAACAAACTCCATAAATGTCTGTGAGTAACCATTCAATGCCAGTTTGGATAATGTATGTGTGGATGATTCTGTTTGTACCTCTTCATATATCTCCATTTTCTTAACCTTTTTCTGGTCTTCCTCCTCCTCCTCCTCATCGTCATCTGCTTGGTCATCGCTGTCATCGTCGTCGTCGTCGTCATCGTCGCTGTCTCCACCGAGTTTCCTCTTCCGTTTGGTGGCAGAGGACGGAGTGCAAACCAATTGGTTCTCTTCAACGCCCATACTGGCTTCCCTCCTCCCAGTACGTTTGGCATAAATGTTCTTCAACCTGCGTGAACACACACTGATTCAGTGTGACAGTGCATTAAGAATTAAAGCATCAAACAGGGTTTAAATAAAAAGCTTACTTTTTCAGTTTTCCTTCCATAATGATTTTGTCCTTCCTCATATTTGCCATCTGATCCAGGTTCTTGTCAATCTCACTGAAGAAGGAAAAGCAGTGCAATCAGCAAAGGTTGTGTCTGTGTCTGGTTTTGTTTAAATTATTTAAACAAAATTTAATTTTGTTTTTTTTTTTTCAGAAAGAAAAAATATTGCATTGAGTAAGTTTCAGGTGCTTCTCCCACCTGATAACAGCTTTGCTACAGGCCAACTCATTGGCAAGAAAGCCCAGGATAGAGGCCTTTTGGGCAGGCATGTGGGCCTGGAAAGCCTTGGTCTTCAGACTGAGGGCAAGAGGGGCCAATTCTGTATTGGCACAGTGGGCTCCCATGTACATCTGTAGCACTTCAGACACATTATCTCTGTTTATGCCAACGTTGGTCAGGTGGTCGCCCAGCATTGTTTTAGTCTGGCATAAAAGGAGATGATGACCCAACACATAAGTTATCACATACACCTTTGACAAAGTTAAGTACATATGGAAATATACTAAAATACCTTAAATATTTAATTTAATTTAATTTAATTTAATACACTGTTATAATACCCGAAGGGAAATTAAGAACACACAATCTAGTTTTGTTAGTCAATCAATCACACGCATGCAAATTCCTCTGGTTTTAAATTACTTTTCAACATACCTTTTGTCCAGGTGGTAAACCGGGATCACAGACTGCTAGAGACAGCAGTTTTACCAGAAGATCTTGGACGTGGCCCATGCTGTCCCCTACATTGAGCAAGCCTTCTTGTAGCATGCCCAGAGTGGGAACATCCACATTCAAATCAAGCCCCAAAACCTTTCCAAAACCTCGTAGGAACTGCATCAGCATCAGGCAGTCCGAAACTGCCTGGCCCGGCAAGATGAGTCCAGGAATCCGAGAGAAATCAGGGAGAGGCTGCACCAAACAAAGTGTCAAAAGTTAAGAATATTTTCTGAGTTCGATTTGATTATTAGTGTTAATTAAATCTTCTTTAAAATCAGTACTGATTTAAAGTAAACTATGAGGGATAGGGGGAAAGCTGTTATTAGATTTCTGGTGTTTTGTATCAAAAGGATGCTTTCGAGTTGAGAGCACGTTCACACTATGCAGTACTCCCTATTCACCACTTGGGGGCACAGTATTCTGCGTATAAAAATGCTTAATATCAACACATCTCATGGCAAACGTTGACAACCATGAAACACTCAACTAACTATAACAATAAGAAAACTATTGTCACTGCAATTTCTACTACTACTGCTACTATTACTACCACTACTACTACTAATAATAATAACAATAACCATCATCATCATTATCATGATAATAGTCCTACTAGTAATACAACTAAAAACAATTTTAAAAAAAAGAAAAGAAAAATATAACACATTTTGTGACAATGTGAACCCTATTGGCCAAAATATCTTGTATTTGTATGAATGCAATTCTGGTGGTGGTGGTGGTGATGGGGGGGGGGGGGTAATCTACCTAACATTCAAAAAGCATTGACCGGATGAGCTACCTTGTGATCAGAGAGACACATGTCTTCATTGGGTTTCTTTAACTCCCTTGCTATCTCCAGCTCCAGCCTCCGTTGCTCCAGTTTACGCTCTTTGTTGAGCCGTTTCTCATCCCTTTTCTCCTGCCGCAAGCGCTCACGCTCCTAAAGGGTCCAGAATTCAAGGGTGCATTAGGGAAGCAGAGTGTGTGTGTGTGTGTGTGTGTGTGCATGTGCGCGCATGTGCATGTGTGTGTGTGTGTATATATATAATTATATGTATGTGAAAACAGGCAGGAAGTTTTTCTTGAATTTGCTGAGCAGTATTAGAATTCAGCTTAATGCTGCTGTGCATTCAAAGGAAAAGTGCTGGAGGGCCAGAATCTTAGAATTGGTTAGTGCATAAAAAAATGAATGAAGGGAAAGAGCACACAGAAAGAAGAGAAAGCAAGGATCCAACCAGGGAATAATGATTTGGCTCTTTTCACGGAGTGGTCTGTGTGTGTATTTCCATATTTATTTGTGTGCATATGGACTACCTCTGCTTTCTTGCGAGCTTCAACAGCCTTCATCAACATTACATGTTGTCTCCTCCTCTCCCTCTCCTACAGTGGCAAAAGACAAAGGCACATTAACAAGCACTCGTTTTGCATACATCACCCAAGGTCAACTAAATTTGGCATGTATTAATGAAAACTGTGATGGATTACATTCAATAGAGGGACCATACTTAAACAAACACAAAACAATGCTTCACATGTATGCATTTTTACATGTATAGTGGAAGAATAAGTGAATAATACAGTAGTACAATGACAACCAAAAAGCAACACATACGTAGATGCGATACAAAATAGATGTGATGACAGGCTCAAAAAAGAGAAGCAGCTGGAATCAGTGACGGCGCCTCTAAACTAAAGCTGACACGACAAAAGCAGCAAATGCTGATTGCTAGAAGTCGCCTGAAATGCCACAATGTTGTTACAATCAACATAATAAATTCTTCTACAAGAGTCAGTGCTATAGTTTATTTGACATGTCTTATTATTCTCATAATATTTGGCACAGGGACGATAAATGTGAATGTATGGGAAAGTTTAATTTTAGACAGGAGTTTCAATTTAGTGTCTTAAAAGCGTAGGTATTAGGGCAGTGCGTGATTGCTGTGGAGGACGAGACATCTATGTTATTCTTGCGTGACGCACAGTCTACTGCAAAAAGGCACGAGAATCACTAGTGACTATCATTTCATTTCATCTCTTTATGTTTCCCGCTCTAGCGTATGAGGCTGTCATTCACTCTGTCATCCACCAGAAAGACACAGTCGCCACCGTTAGGGCTCGTCAAGGACATTTCTTCAGCATTGCCACCAAATTATGCAGTTGGTGTGAATTGTTGTGTCAAACACACCACTTAAGTATTTCTATGTTCTTCTTGGCTTGATTTATCTACAAATAAGGAAACTTCAAAACGAACAACTTCAAAAAAGACCAAGTCTGTGGCATTCAGCGTTTTCTAGCTTCCCAATTCATCATAAGAAGAGAACTTGTTGAGGAACACTATGGTGATAAATGACAATATGAATGAAGAGCAATGTAACTAAATGGATCAACTCTAAACACTAGGAGGAGAGGATTTGGCCTCCTTCATTTTGCTGCAATTGGGGGGTACAAGTGGTTGATGGCACATTGTCCACTGCTGAAAAAAAAAAGGCAGACCTGCGGATTCAGCTGCAACTGTGTATGAGTGAGACGGGCTACAAGCAAGACAGCCAGGCCAAAATAAAATGCTACAAAGAACCATATTTGTCCTCATAGTGGAATTGACTATATTGTTTTTTCCCCAGTCTATCCAGCCTTTTTTCCGATCATCTTTTATGTTATCCCCACGCCAAACTGGGGTATCAGCTCTGAAGTATCTCCACCATAAAGACAAAATGATTCTCAGTGGCAGTTTTCATTCTTTGGGCAGAGTACAGGAACAATGAATGACAGAGAGGCTGGG
The DNA here is from genome assembly GCF_040054535.1 of Antennarius striatus. Taxonomy (NCBI): domain Eukaryota; kingdom Metazoa; phylum Chordata; class Actinopteri; order Lophiiformes; family Antennariidae; genus Antennarius; species Antennarius striatus. The sequence continues at coordinate 15,886,706 of NC_090776.1, forward strand.
ACTGGGCAGGTTAAAGTCCAGCGCTCTGTGGACTGCAAAACAGATGCACAGACAAACAGACACAAGCTCCATGTCTGGGCCGAAATCATCAAGCACTCATGGGCGACACAGGCTACTCCAATACAACAGTTAGACAATGTATGTGATGGATGGAAACTCCTCAAGTGCACTTTCAGACAGTGAGTGTGGATTGGCTAGCAGTCTTTGCAATGCATTCTTAGAAGAAGGGTGAGGATGGGGGGAGGGGGACAGAAGCTGCCTGGCCCCCGTGACGGGGTCAGTTGTCCCTCAGGACAAGCAGATGGAGGCAGCATACTGACTGTTGTACTCTTTTGTTGGTTTTGCTGGAAAGCCATGCAGAAGAATGTAGTATGACAGCAGCCAGTGCTACACTTAATGCATTGCTATGACAACCATAACACAACCAGTTACACAATGCAGGTGTTAGATGTACAAAAATAAACATACCCATACCATATCTAGTCTATGCCTCTCCAACTCCTAGCAGAGAGAGTTGGCAAAATATTATGGAACAGAAGTAATATCCAATACCAATAACCATGGGGTTTAATAAATAGAAGACTTATCAGATAAATGTTTGGTAATAAACCACAATTGCATTTACTGTATTTACTCACACATGCCTCACTTAAAGGGACATAGAAGCACATATTGTCTTACAAACACATATACACCTGCAATTCTATAAGGGTAAAACACAGACAGTGTATTTTGGCATTGGAAATAAAATTTTGATTTTGAGAAATGAGTTTGAATATAAAAATATATTTATTTATATATATTTATATATATATATATATATTGGCACTGAAACATCTGCATGTGAAAAACTGTTGAATTGGCACCGAAAACAAATATTTTGGCAAACAAAAACAAAACACAGATATTACAATTACACCATTTATGACACAATGTTTGAGCATAGATGTTTTTTCTGATATTTTTCTTCTTTTGTTCACTGGCAGCTTTTTTTTTAAAAAAATCACTGAGAGTATTTTTCAAAAGTCTGCTTTTCAGTTTCAATGATTCGTTATCTTTTTGACATGGAGAGGAGGTGTTTGTGGGAGGGGGCAAGGATAGTGTGATTTTGAAATACGTATACTAATAACAAATGTCATTACTCTGGAGCAGCAGTCTACTCTGCTGTCTCTCTGGTCGAGTTAGAGCCGTGAAGCCCTAACGTGCCCACAGCATACATCTTCCCCTATTTCAAATGACACTCTCAAACCACAAGTGTTTTGGGTCTATTTCTCTCTGCAGCTCTTTTACTGACATCGGACTGGGCTGTACTAATGAAGCCAGTGCTACAGTCAAACCACGTGGTCTTTGTCTGTTCAAACACAAGGTAAGGGTAACAATTTTTATTTTGATGCCAAAATTTGCTGTCACTGGTTTTGCCCCACACATTCGTACACTAATGAGATCTGATCTTCAGCAGTAACTACGACACTCAAAAGACTGAGCAGGTTGTGGTGAAAGCCTACCTGGTGTTTGAGAATCTCTGCCTGCTGCCTTCTCATCTCTTTCTCCTTGAACGCAAGAGAGAAATAAGAAAAAATCAATATGCTTCAATTGTGCCAAATCATGAAAATCACTGGAGACTGATGGAAATTCATCCTCTTTCAAAAGGCTCTCTCATTTCATTGCCAACGACTTGCAAGTGGAGAAGCTCCACATACGACGCATGTAAAGCAATCTAATCTATATGTTGTTTTTTTACACAAGACATGAAGACATTTAGATGCAGATATTTCCATTAACTGTTTTTTTTTACATGTGGTTTAAAGGATTTATTTAAAACATAATCATACCTTTATCCGTTTTTCAGCCTCCAATATTTTGGCATTGGCAGCTTCTTGCTTCTTCTTCCGTTTGGCCTATGAATAAAGATTAATGTCAGGAGTAACAGAGGCAGACAAGCATCAATCAGTCTTAGATGAGGGCTTTGCTGCAATTGATTGCAGTTTTCAGGTTTGAACAAAGATTTTGTGCTTCTGAATGCCAGTGAAATTTGTAAAACACAGTGAGTGAATAATGTATCTCTTTAACACCTAATTGTGAATATGTTGAAGCCTCCTGTTCAGAGTGGCTTGTCAACCGTGTCAACTCAAAATTGATTTAGTCCTGCTAAAACACTTTGAAGCTACTACAGAATAATTGTGTGTGTGGATGCTCACGCATCTTCACATGTGTGTTTGTGTGTGAAAAACAGCACCTTTTTTTTTAACTCGACCCACTTATGCTAAACTGTTACTGTTGTCTGATGAAAAAAAGACTATTCTGTCCAATTTAAATATGGTCTGAAGAGGCAGCAACAGCCATTTTAATATTCAACAGCCGTCAACCAAGACCAATTTAGCATTAGTTCCATGTGGAATTATGCCTAAGAAGACGCAACTCCCTCCAATGCGTGCTGCTGTTCAGTAATGAGCTTTAGGAAGATTAAAATACTATAGACTGAGGGTTGAAGCTATCCAGGAATGTTCTGCTTAATCAGAGGTACTATTGGATCAGATTGTGTACCTCCAAAATTTGCTGCGCCCTGAGTTCTTTCTCCATTCGAATCTGCTGAATACGCTTGATCTTTTCCTGTTAAAAAAAACCAAACAAAAAACAACACAATGTCTTCATATTTGAAACAACGGAAAACATACTGAACATCACGCGATGTACCCAATGATGATCGTCAAGATTTAAAGCATCACAAAATAACGATACAGCACCCCTGCACTGAACACAAGAGTCCGATGATCAGGAGGGAAAGAAAGCGGTTTGTCAACACGTGTAAAAAATCAGACCTACCTGCTGCTTGAGAATCTTGATCTGTTCTTTCTGTTTTCTTCTCTCCTCAGCTGCCATAATGGCTGCAAGAAACAAGTCAGTCACATTAGAGTCGAAGATGATATGATATAAAACTCCATGTTGCTAATTCAGGAGGTCTAGTCGAAATCAATGATCACAACTAAGAAGATATTCACAATAAACCAGGATGGATATCAAAATACTTTGGAGTTGAGTGACTAAAAAGCAGAAACAAAACACTAAAAAAGAAACATTATCATCATCACCCTTGGAATTTATTAAGTATGAGACTATGACCAGAATCACATCTTCTTCTTAACTAAATTATTAGAGACTTCATAATAAAGGGATATTTTGACAGTTTTAGCAGAGGTAAAATTTAAATGTGCAAAAATGTAAAAATACAAGCACAGACCAAAATGGTCTATGATTTCAATTAAGGCGGTGATCATGCACTTTTAAATATTTATTATGTGTGGTTCCAGTGTAAGTTATGGATACGCATACAGTATTGACATTTTGATGTGACTGTTTATCATTCATGTCATGTATTGGAATAAAAAATGCATAAGGAAAATGTCACGTAAAAACCAGCAGCATGGCAGCTTAAAAATTAGAGCAGGAAGAAGATTAAAGGTTTTGCTTCAAAGCAATACCAATAAATGCGTACATACATGAAGAAATGTGAAAATGTGCACGAGTGTCTCTAAAAATGAACCTCATGTCACTACAAACAAAGAAATACTCCTACAATATGTTATGATTTTAATGACATTCCACCCGATGCCCCTTATTTTAAATGTTATTTTTGTTACTTTTGATGCTGTACTGCTCTATTTTAATTCATTTATTTCTACATTTTATTGTTGTGTTATAGTCACAGATTTACTCATCTGAGTTGTATAGACCACTTCAATTCCTTACTCTTTTATTACTGGAACGTCATTTACACATTTCTGCAAATTATACATGAATTGGTGTTTGCAACAAAGTAATATTGTTGTTGTTATTTGTATATTTTATTTATTATTCGTGAATTTAGATCACACTGTCTTCACAGGCCAGTGCTCTTATTAACAACGTGAAGAAACCCTGCATTTACCTTGCTGTTTCCGAGCTTCTTTGGCTGCCCGTGCCAATGCCTGCTTTTCCAGTTTCCTCATCAGTTTCATCTGGGTAGCTTGTCGGGCTATTTCTGCACAGATTCAGGTCAGTAAGAAATTTCAGGAGAATGCAAGAATGCTGATGTAGCCTGACATGTCAGAGAATGATTATTTTTTAAGGGTCGGTAAAATTTCAACAAAGCTATAGATGTAAAATATTCTCTTTGCCCATTACAATTTTAAACTGTTTGGGTATATATTGATTGAAATGGTAATGTGAGAATAAGGCTGACTTGGTATTATAAGTATTACCAGAGAATAAAACAGAGATCAAAAATGGCAACATAAATGTTGCTAAATCTCAACATGTATTTTTGTTTTGGGTCTAACTAACCTTCACGAAGAAGAAAAAAATTGACTTTACAAAAAATAATCTTTTGCCTCTGCTACCATAAAAATAACCTGACGATTAATGCTGAACATATTTATTATAAAGTATTTCAGAGCTCATTTCCTTCGCTAACCTTGAGCCTCTAGCTTGCGTAGAAGTTTGACTTCACTAGGACTGGGGCCCTCAGGTACCAGTGGATTACCAACATTTGGGGGACGCCCCTTCCTCCGTCGGTTACCTTTGGCACCTTCACCCACTGACTGGCGCTCTGAATTAGGGGGCCGACCCCTTCGTCCTTCCATAGCCAAAATGCGAGGAATGACTTCCTCTTCCTTCAACAGGCTCCACTGTAAACCCTGGAAAGTGAAAAGGAATGGAGACATTAGGAATGGTGACAACAAATGAAAGTCTAAACAACATGTTCATGTACACGTCATGTAACAATTAATTCATTAGCTACACTAATCTATGTGCATTTATCAGAAGTTAATATTGTTTTAAACTAATTGCAATTATATTTCCTATAATAAAAAAATTGAATTAAATCATCTTTGATTTATCTTCTAGTTTTACTCTCTCCCCTAAGTTGTTCACTATTCTGCTTTCCTTGCGTCACAGACACACAGCATGGCATGTATCACTGGTCACCTGTGGAGGTAATGTCAGCGGATTATTACATTTTCCATACACAGTGAACTAGAACTAGTGATGGTTTTGGTAAATTATTATCCATGCCCTGACAGGGACTGCTGCATGAATCTTTGCTTGCCTCTAGATAAAAAGATGAACAGGGATCAGGGGGAGAGAGAGCGAGAAAGACAGAGAGAGACATGAAAGGCAGTCACCTGGGGTCCTTCTCTGGCTTCATAGAAGTCACCAACCCTTATCTTTGCACTGAAGCTAAAATTATCACGCGTGATGCCACTTATTCCATTTCTGGATAGATACTAAAGAAGAGAGAATAATAATGGCGTTGGTTTAGGCAGGAAAATATAGTGAAATTAGCGACATTGAAAAGCAACTGGGAAGGACTATACTGGAGGAAGATAGGATAAAGTGAGCATCTGTGCAATGCCACTAATCATTATAAAAGCCAGGGGACAAAAAAAAGAGCAAAAGCTCTTGGGGGAGAAAAACGGTTTTGACCTTGGGGTGCACAATTCAGGCCCATTCTTATTTGTCTGCTGTCATGTTAGGCTTTTCACTGCCTTCTACTGATCAACAGTGAGTTGAAGAGTTGTTCATGCTTTTCATTTTTCTCGATGCATCACTACACTCAATGGCAATTCTGACGATTAGAGTGGTTTAACTTTTGATGACGCAAAGAAGATTATAGAGTATGAGAGGCCAAAGCTGTGCATCCCAACACTAAACATTATTCACTTTGGTTGGAAAGAGAGGTGAGAAATGTGACACAAGAAGTGAATTTAACGATATCATCTTCACTAATAGGATCACAGAAACTGGGTTGGGGATTGGTTTGGATCTCTGGAACAATAGAATAAATACTACGCAGAAAGTCCTGATACACAAGCCTTTGTTTGAGCCATGTAGGTGAGCAGTGTTGCAATTACTTACAAAAATATCTTTCTGCTCTTTATTTTTAAAAGATGCCATGATTCACCATGATTCGCACTGTAATCCCTGTTACAAACCCGACTGCTCATTAACATGTCTCAAAGGATTTGCATCTGTATCATGGATGTGGACTAAACCGCAGCGAGCCATGGTACCTTCATCACGTCTGGGTACTGCCGTAGTTTCTTGCCACATGGGGCGTAGTAGGCCACCTCGCCCTGCGGCCGTCCTGCTACTGGTTTGACCCTTGTTTCTCTCCGCCACCTGGGATTTTGAGGAAGTAAAAAAATAGCATTTTTATTCAGAGAGACTTTGTGCATTCTACCTTTTTAACCACGTGTTGATGTAATCATGAAAATGACAAAAACAATTCAACAAACTCTTCAGAGAACCACTTATTAGAGCTTTCTTTTTCTCAGCCTCATGTACATACCCCAACTCCAGAGGTATCATCAACTCCTTCTCATCCATCACGCGCTTCCTCTTCCCCAAGCCTGGAGAGATTGCATCGTTCAAACGTGAATTTGTCAGCATAACTTATGAAAAGAAACCTATCGTGTAGCCCAGAAGCAGTGAAAATCCTTGAACTCGAATAAACAGAAAATCATGAGCATATACCTGCACTGGCATTTCATAACTGCATTTTCTCACATTACGTCACCACACAATTCTCTGACTTGCCATATTAACACAATACAATTACATAAATAATTGTAGACTGAGTGATAGACAGAAACACATACACACACCGAATCGATACTATTTGCTCTGATCTGAGTAATCTCCGAGCACTGAAAGGAGGTGGAAATGAATCTTGTTGCTGCGACAAACAAGCAGGCGGGGCTCTTCCACATATACCTTTAGTACCTCGGTGCGCCAGTTAGCCATGACAACCAACTGTCTTCTTCCTAACCGCCCAGCTAAAAATAATAATTCCTCTTCAGAGTCTTTGGAGGAAGATACAGTATGTTCTTTCTTTTGGTAAACAAAACATTGCAACTGCTTTTCGGTGCACTTTGTACGCCTGTTTGATTAAATTAAACATGCAGGAGTAGCAGTGAAGGTCACACACACACACACACACACATACACACACACACACACACATATATATTATATACGTATATATATGTATTTGTAACTTCTCACATCTCTAAGAGTATTTCCTCTTGCTACACATTTAATTTTCAGATCATTTATTCTGACAGAACCCCCTTCCAGCTGCCCCTTATTCTGACAGATATCCCAACACATTACCTAATGGAGATGCTAGGCTGTAGGAGGAAGAGCCAGGAGAGCTGTGATAGGCCAAGGCACTGGAGCTGGTGACAATGGTGGGAGTCTTGATGACTTGTAGGTTTAGAGGAGAGCAGCTGGTGGTGTGAGTGGTTGAGGTGCTCAGTAGTTCTGGGCCTTTGGTTCGTCTGCGGGGAGTCATGTCCTTCTTGGAGGATCCAGAGGGCAACAGCTTTAAGTCCTTCACTTTCTTCCCAGAGATGTCGCTGTCTGAGTTGCTGTCCGATTCTAAAATGGGTGTCCGAGACACAAAACAGTCAGAAAGGGAATAAAAGAACGAGGTAGCAATTCACAAAACAAAATAACAAATCAATAATAGTTTGGCTTTATTTCAAAACAGATTTTATAAAATCACCATTTGGACCTATGAAGAAGAATAATAATAATTTTTTTTTTGATTTTTGCAAAAACACTGTAATCACATTGTGAAGAAGAAGAATAAGAAGAAGAAGAGGAGAAAGATACTTTTCCAACGGGAAAATTACATTTACACCTAAAGAAAATAATCAATGAAAATAAGTGACAAAATAATCAGTAATTGAAAGAGTATGTTTATTGGAACTCTAAAGTTAATATTTTATGATCAGTTAATCAATAAATTGTTACACATCTACTACTTTTACAAAGTACAGAGACATGTACAAACCTGAAAGACTATCATCTGAGTCCTCTTCATCCTCCTCCTCTTCCTCCAGATCATCATCTTCATCGTCATCATCATCACCAGATTCATCAGATTCCTTGTTAGCTGGCAGACCAGCAGTGGGGTTGCATGTCCCAGGAATCCCCACTCCAGGGATTCCAACTCCGGGGATGCTAACTCCCGGAATACCGATCCCAGGCTCTCCACCACGAAACAAATCTACTAAAGACTGTACCAAGTGGTTCTGGGAAAACCCCTTCCAGGCAGCTAAAGGATCTGCTTGACCAGGTCCCTGTATCAGCCCAGGGGCCTGTCCCTTAACCTTTGGGGTCTTGTTCTTTCTGGATCCATGGCCTGTGGCATGGGGTGAGGTAGTGTGGGGCTGTGACGGAGGGCCGGCCTGGGCAGCAGCCTGGGTCCGACTTGCCCCTGTGCTCAGGTTGACAGGCATCGACCCAGCATCTGAATCACACTGAGGTGACTTGCTTTGACAGGCAGAGTCTTGGCGAGGTTTGGTAATGAGGGCCAAAGGTGCGTCCTGAGTGGTGCTTTGGATGACTCCATTGGGGTGGTGGGGTTCAGGGAGCCCTAGCAGAGCACTTGAGAGGAAGAGGTTGGAGTGATTGTTCTGGGGTGGAGGTGGCGGAGCTGGTAGCAATGGCGATGATGACAGAGACGTCCTCTTGGGAGACTTGTTCGGCCCTTGCTGCTGCTTCTTTAGCTCAGCCGGGAATGTCTGCCCTTGGGACATGAGAGTCTGGGAGTAAAGGAGGAGGAGAGAGGGAGAGGAAAAGAAAAGCAGAGAGTCCGGGGGGAGAGGGAAGAGCAGAACAAGAGGAACAAAGAAAGTGTTGAGAAAAAAAAAACGAAAAAGAAATGGGACAAAGTAGAATTGCCTGAGCTGTCAGGTCACATCACTGTTGATTGTTTGAGCAGGTGACAAAACTACAATGCTGAACAGTGCTACAGTTAACTGTGTCTAAGCCACTATCTGAGAAACAAAAAGAACATAAATGCAATAACCAAAGGCATTGTATTCAGCCAAGTTCAAAAAAAGAATCCCACAGTAGCTCTCTAAAAATGTAATTGCTTGTCTGCACATTTGAAAAGCTCCATCATCATTAGGATAATGTAGCTGAGCATGTTCACCTTTTTTTTTTAACACTGATGACAAGATTTGTTTAAACTGCAAAGGCAGGTTCGACTTCAGGATTTCCCTTTCAACTGGAGGTGATATGAAGTGAAACAAATCAATATCACAAACCACGAAAAACAGAAACAGTCCTGAAACCACAGGGGGAATTTAGGCCATTGTAAGTCTCCATATTGGTAAAGCAAAATAGAGGAAATAATTTTTCTCAGAATAAGCTGATCCTTGAAGATTTTGCTGATCAATTATTGTGCGACGAATCATATCCAATTCGAGAAAAAAGGATTTGTGTGATGAAAGTTAAAAAAAAAAAGTCAATTATTACACATTTTCATTCTGATTATCTGATTAATAAAATAACATGTATGCAGACGCAATTTGTTTCAGAGTGGTAAATAAAGTAGAGCCATTAATGATGTTACCTTGAAAACCTATATTTGCAACCGTCACCACTTTTAATCAGTCAAACATTTTCAATTTATAGATTATAGAGATTCATGAGTTATTCATGAAGGGAAATTCAAACATGGTGTCATACATTTTTGACCTTAAGCATATTTAAGGTTATGAGTCAGAGGTAATGGCGTACTAAGGTGAGAAAAGACAACATTTCATCATTAATACTATGCAACAAATTTGACTTTATATAGCTTCCTTAAACATCAAGATTTTCCAGACCCAAATCCTTCAAATTTTGGGGATCCAATGCAGAAACTGAGACATGGAACAATGTCACTGTTCATGCACTATTTAAAGTGTTTTTTAAAAATGGAAGCTATCATAGAAGCAATACTTAAAAAGAAAGAGAAGCTTAAATATGTGAACATCTCTCAGTTCTCTGAGGGGAATGCAAAAAGTGGAACATGGTCTTTAGGGCCCCCACAAAGCATTAGTGACATTTCTGGCCAACAGTCTTGAAGGAGATAAGGAAGGACCGTTCCCTGTTAGATTTTAGGCAGGTGAATAGATGGATGACCAGGATAAATCCTACCTGACAACTGGTAATGGCATCAAAATTAAAATAACATATAAAAGAAATGTTTACTTTTTTTTTTTTTTTTAATTTTTGGAATTTTTAATTCCCTATCATGAATTTAAAAACTACTAATGACCAATGTTTATCTTTTAAAGTTTTAAAAGCTTTGTATTCTTTTTTCACAAATTCACAAGGATTTCCAGAAGCAATGGGAACCATGTCAAACAATGGACAAAACAAAACTCAAACTGTCTTAACCTGATTATGTAATTAAATGGTGATCTTTCCAATCGAAAAGTTATCCCTTCAAACAGAAACTTGTATTAGTTGTAACTATTATCATATAAGTGAACAGCTGTTATTTTATGGTCAGTTCCAGTACACTACAGTTTAACCTAAACCAGTACACACTCTCTCTGATGCTTCCTTCAGACCTTCTTATAACTTTTTATTGGTCCCTTTGAATAAATTTCTCTCGAATAAAACAGAACAGAACATTTTATCTGTAGGAAATTATGACTCAATATGACAATTTCATGTTTGAATCAAGTTTGTATCGTTACCAGTTAACAGTTCTTTCAATGTGCAGCTTCAACTTGTGCTAAATACACATGTTTACACAGTGTTGGTTATGGTGCGGTCTGCATAGGGAACCACGGAAGAACACACACAGTTTGCTGCTGTCTACAGGTGGGCTTACCTGTTTCAGCCTGAACTCATTGATCTGCGCAAGTGAAGCTTCCAGCTGTTTCCTCTTGTTGGCTTTGGTAGAGCCAGGAACAGCATGCCGTGGAGGCTTCAGCAAGGACTTTTGGGAGCTTGTTACAGGTGAGGTCAAACTAAAAGGCTTCGGGGAGGTAGAAGGCGGAAGAGTTGAGCGAGGTGGAGAGGGGACTGAGAGGGGCTTAGGGGAGGAGCAGAGGGAGAGGGGCAAGTGCTGAGGGGGGGAGGAGGGCAGCAGTTTGGATAGCTTGGGAGATGCAGTGCCAGAGAGGGCCTTTGGAGATGTGGTAAGGGCGATCGGGGAGGAAGAAGGAGACGACTCCCTGTGCTGCGTAAGGACTGCCAAGGGTTTTGAATTGGAAGCCAGACCAGTGGACTGGATCACGCTGAAATGTTGATGTGGACCCTCTGTCCGGGACCTGGAGCTCTGCAGCGCCAGTGGAGAGGTTTGGGACAAGAAAGGAGGGGAGACAGAGGAGGGTAAGGGCACGAGGGTTGGGGGGTTGGAGGGGTCCTTCTTGTCCTGGAATTCCCCAGAGAGTGATCTGTCAGTCTTTGCAGTTCCAGTGGTTGGCATCAACACCTGACAAAGTATTAAAATAAAGAACTATAAGAACAAAGGAAGCCACGCCACATTTTAGTGAACGAACACACCAAGTGTCAAATCACACTAACACGTTCATTTTTACCTTTGTTTTCTTCTTTGTCCTCTTCTCAGAGTCTGATAATTCACTATGTTTGTCCTCTTCCTCATCATCCTCATCATCCTCATCATCTTCATCATCCTCTGCGAGGTCTTCCAGATCGCTGCTGAGGGACCCCTCACTTGAGCTGTCTGAGGATGTGCTTGATTCGCTGTTGCTTGCTGCACAAGTGTCGCTTGCCTTCTTTCGTGCCTTCTGAATTTGACAGGGGGAAAAAACCACAAGAATCAGTTCCATTGCATAATACATAACTTCTTGTGTCGCTTCATGTCACTGCAAGGAAGAATTGAAGTCTCAGGACTGACCTTGTCTTTACTTTTTTGAAGCTTTTCCACAGCCTCTGCTGGATTGTTCTGAGTGTCACTACGAGGACTTTTGGAGAGCTCTGAATTTTTGGTTGCCTTAGTTGATGACTGAACGGGACTCAGACTCACAGAAAAGCTCCCTGATTGTGTGGTGGGAGAACAGACCTCGCTGCCATTCACTGCCCCATTCACCCCTTGAAACAGAAAAACAGATCAGCTGCATTATTAATCAGCTCCATCTTTTCTGAGAACCTTGCTACGGTTGGATAATGAAGTATCTGGAACTAACTGCAGAATGAAATAAGGCTAATAAAAATATTGATTTAGACATGTATCACATCAAACATGCTGGCTGTGCAAAGCACAAGCCCAGCATGACTGGTTCACATAAAAGAAGATAAATTAAAAGATACTGTTAAATTAAAAAAGTGCAAGAAACAGAGATTATGAGAGGAAGCATGATGAAAGGAGGGAGAGAGGTTGGTGGAATCACTAAATGAGATGAGAAAAACAACTAATTAATACATAGACTTATACCTAGTATCATGCTATGTTAACTATATGCATATAATGAAGTTTAATTTAAGATAAACTGAAGTATTCCTTTATCACCTGCTATTTCCTGTTCCTGCTTTGATTATATTACAATGGGCAATGATTTTTTTCCAACAGATGGACATTCGGTACCTTTAGGTGGGGTATGGCTGTTCTTGCTGGGCATCCTGATCTGAATGGGACTGGCGCTGTGGTTGGGCTGAATATGAGGGGCAAAGAATGGAGGGAAGCCAATGAAAGATGGGAGAAAGGCTGCGGCTCCTCGTCCATGGGCTTCAGCAGCTCGCCACCACTCTGTTGGAGCACAAAAGACAGTTGAGAAGAAGGAGAAAGGAGGATTAAAGATGAGCTGCCCATTTGGCCAAATTTGTGTTGTCCAAATTTCAAAAGCCCCTTTCTTACCAGAAAGAGCACCTAGCTGGGGGTGAGTCGCCAGCGCTGCCGACATGCCCAGGGAACCCAGGCCCCCAAACTCAGGCCTGCCTGTGCCGGTAGTGTAGATGGCTCCGAAGGCTGGGTGGTTGACTAGAGGGAAGGCACTTGACAATGTGGAGCCAATGAAGGGCTGTTCTCCTGCTGCTCCAAACAGACGGCCTGAAGAACATCCAAACCAAGACGCCATTTTCAAACGTTATCCATAACATGTATTTGTGTACAACAAAGCACCCTCCAACAAAAAAAAGCAACAAGTGGAGGTTATGCTCTTAACGTTTTAACAAATTACATTTCAATTGTAGTTTGAAAGTAAATGTCTCAAAATACAGCTAATTTGAACCTCATTTCATTCTATGAACAAATTTAAGAACATTTGTATTGCACTAAGTGTAACTGTGACATAAAAAAAGCTGGTATGACAGTTATTCATTGTACCTTTAGCACGAGTCACTGCCTCACCGTTGCTTATCACGTTTCTTTGTGAAGACCAAAAAATTTGTTCTCAAATGACCACACTGAGATCTTTTAATGTAAGGACCGACAGCACATAAAAACAGCTTTTGCAGGTGTCTCTTGTTGTTCATCTATGTATGAAATATAAAATGACCTACTCTTATTTGTGTTTGTATTAAGTTCAGCTTTAGAATTCACTGACTACATACTATATCTTATTTTGAAAGGCACCCATTGTTACTGAGCGTAAAGCTATTGCGTTAACATGATACTCTCTGTACAATAAAACATTCACATTTAAATTACAGAACATTTTGTCATCATTCAGCTTCAGCATAAAACACTTTGTGTATTGATACTTCTTTAGTTTACAGTGTCAGAATGTGCCATGCTGTAACAATGGGTGAATATAGTGAGAGGAAAAAAAAGAAGTGTGCGTATGAAAAGTAAAATGCTAACCTCCTTCTATGCGTTTGGCATTCAATTTCAACACAGAAGAATACTTCATCAACATCATCATCGTCTAGCTTTTTCCTGAGCACAATCATTTCTGGCAGGGGCGACCGCCCTGCATTGCCTTCTCGCAGAGTCAGATGCAATTTTGTGTGAGCATATTTCATGCAAATTCAATTTCTATTCTAGAAAAAGAATCCTCTGCATAAGCTAGGTAATACACATGCCAAAAAAAAAAAAAAAAGACTGAAGAAAAGGAAAGTGTTGTACACAGTGCCGATAAAAATGTCAAACTACTATATGCTGCTGTACACCATACAAGCGCACACCAGAGAAATGTAAAACAGAGTGACACTGGAGCACAGTGTTTTCTGAACTAATGCAGTCTGGGATCTAATTATCCAGAGAGAGACACAGTGAGGCCATTTATGTGAGCAGTATACAAAAAAAAACACTGTAAATGAACACGATTCTACAGATGCATCTCAGAGACTATTTATAAGTGGAAATCAAGCTATTTGTAGTGATGTGGCAAGAAACAAAGCCTTTGCTAGCACACCAGTGCTGTAAGTATAGCCCTTTGTGTTGGCTTCAAGGCCTTTCTTTACCACAAGACAGCAAAATCTGCCTTTTGAATGTCATTAGAATATGCTGAATATGTAGAGCCTGCCTTGGCAGCGTCAGCTAGTGGATACGAAGATAAACGACTGCAATGCAACCCCCCAGAAAGGCCAGCCGTAGCATTCGCTTATGCCTGTGGTGCCCACTTCCCTCCCCAACATACACGTACACCTTTCTTTTTAAGGCATCTGCAAAATGGCTTTTCAATATTAATGTGGGCTTATTTTGCAAGGCAAATAATTATATCTAAAAAAACTTGAAGCGAAACAGGAGCAAAGGAAAGACAGACCCAGGATTACCTACTCTTGCTTTCCCACTCCGTCTCCCTGTCACTCTCTCGCTCCCTCGTCCTCTTTCTCATTCAGTTTCAATCCTTCCTACACTCTGACAAACTGCACCCGCCTGCTTTTTTCATGTTTGGATGCTGCCGAAGGGGGATTAATTTGTTGTTTGTTGCAGTCAATCAAATTTCCACAGACAGATTTAAGTTAATTGCATCCGTGAGTTGATCCCCGAAGAAGAGAGTGCTACAAGCGCAGATCAGCTTTTATTCCTCAAGTGATATCCTCATCAATGACACACGCACATGAGCGCGCACTCACGCACACACACACACACACACACACACACACACACACACACACACACACACACACACACACACACACACACACACACACACACACACACACACGCACACACACACACAAACAAACCGATTGTGTGCTCATGTTTATGTTCTTCAGATTTGTCTTTTCTTAAATGTTACTGGCACATTGGCAAAAAACCTTGAATCAATGCCTGCAGTCTGTGATGATAATATACCTCTACACTACGTGATTATTGATGTTACCTGTTTACGCAAAACACTTGTCATATTCTTGTTGTTCCGGTTGAAAGCGGTTTTACACTCAATCAGGATACCTGAATGTCAGACAATAAAGTCGAAATTCAAATTCTTTCCATTTCTTTGTGTACATTTTTGCTTTTTTTTTTTCAACTTATAGACCACACTATAGTAAAGATAATGTATCAAATAGAAAAGAAATCATCTCACTTGTAGCCTGCCTTTCAGTATTTCTTTTAATGCTTAGTCCAAAATCACTTATCTAGAAAATCTGAACACACATTATGGCACAGGGGGGATAAGAGGGATGTATAATGCATAAGGAGGAGATGCTCCTAATGGCTTCTTCTTTGGGGCAACACTGATGGGACAGAGGACAAAACAAGGGGATTTATTTTCTCTATTACTCTTCTGGTAACAGAAGGGAAAGACAACGATCATGTCTGGAGACGGATGGACATGCTCTTCTCTTCTCTGTGCGATCTTGGTTTTAGTGTGTCTACATGTATGTGTGTGTGTGTGTGTGTGTGTGTGTGTGCGTGCGTGCGTGCATGCGTGTGTGTGTGTGTGTCTGCATTGAACAGCAGGGCTAAGAATAAATAAAAAGGTATTATGAAATGAAAAGAAAAAAGTGTAAATGATTCAATCTCCCTCACAAGAGATATTTGAGAAATGAACAAAAATAAACACACACACACACACGCACGCACGCACGCACGCACGCACGCACGCACACACACACACACATACACACACACACACACACACACACCTCTTTGCCTAATGGTTTTGACCAATACATAAAGAGGCTTGATGCTGGACAGGGCTGACTAGACATTGAGTGGCTTACAAATGTTAAATCATGCAGGCAGAGGCTCTCTCTCTCTCTCTTTCTCTCTCTCTCAAACACACACACACACACACACACACACACACACACACACACACACACACACACACACACACACACACACGGTGTCGTGCTGAGCCTGACTCTGAGGCAGCTGGAGTCAGAGAGCTGAAGGTTGTCAGGAGACATGGTGAAGCATGTGTGTGTTTCTCACACAAAAGAGCCTCCTAATTGTTTGGGAGTCATTAATGCAGCAGCTTTTCAATTGCAACCCAAGCTGTCAGAAAAAAAAAAAACCTTTGTATCTGGGAGAGAGGTGTATTCACGCAGGCGGCAAAATAAGTGTATAATTAATGCTGGAGGAAACTCATTTTTCAAGGTAAAGAAATGAGAAGGATTCTGAATGCTATCAAGACATGAAGGGGCCACATTTTGCAAGTTTTAATGGTTATATGCAAAGTGTTTGCCATGTGTGCTGGTATTTTTGTGTTCTCTTCGAGAGACAAGATCGACAGAGGGATAAAACTTTGTTTCTTACCGGAGGTGCTGAGGGTGGATCCCAGTGCTGAGGGGCTCGGGGCCAGGCTGCTCTTTGAGTGGGGACCAGGGGATGAAGAGGAAGAGGAGGATGAGGAAGAGGACGAGGCCGCAGGGGAGGAGGTACGAGCAGCAGACAGGGTGGGCGCAGGGGAGGCCAGCCGCTCTCCAGACTCCATATCTGTCAAACACAATCCAATCAGCAAGGTTACAATAGCAAAGCACCCCCATCCTCATGCTCACAAACACGCACGCTTAAACACACACACACACGAACGAATATAGTCACACCTACACAGCATGGTACACACACACACACACACACACACACACACACACACGCATCTCCTGAGACTTTTGCTTTCACATATCATTTCCCCTGAACAATATTTCTATTTAACCACGCTCACCGGCTACAGCGTCCATCGATTCTATACGAGGAGAGAATACAGCAGTTTAGTTTTACATTTTCAATCCAGGAGGAAACACAGGTGCTGAGAAGACGACGGTTCTGTTTACTGAGAACTATGTGGAACTCAAGCAGCTGCTGCTGAAGTGGAATGTTTGGGCTGATGGAGGTTACAGAAACTTCATACACAAAATTCAAAAACAATATGTTTGTTCCCATTTCTGTCATTGTCCAGGACACACACACACAAACACACACACACACACACACACACACAAACACACACACAAACACACACACAAACACACACACAAACACACACACAAACTGAATATGTTCCAAAATTTCAGTTGAAGCTAGAAACAAATGTATTTTAGACGATCAGTGCATGAAGATACATATGAGCTTTTGACAGACAAAAATTTTAGTGATATTTAATATCCTCTTCCTTATAATAAGAGCATAATGCTCCTGCACACCTACTAACTTGTGCAGCTAAAATAGTTTCAAAACACATGAATTTGTACACATAAGCATGAACACACCCTTCACACTATTCAATCCTGACTTCAGACACACACAAGCATGCACGTACACACACACACACACACACACACACACACACACACACACACACACACACACACACACACACACACACACACACACACACATAAAATCACCTTCCCTGTCTATCCCATCAACCTGACACTTTTTAACTCCCTTCTCCTTCCCCATATCCCTCTGCCTGACACTAATCCAGGACTGAAAATCCCTTTCAAAAGCACAGTTTGCAGATTGTGTTTTACAGGCGGGCTTTGTTATTGTGTCATTACACATAAACAGTTTTCTGTCTCCATCTCTCTTTCCTTCCCTCACTCCTGCCAGTGCCACCCCTTCACCATCCTCCCTCCCTCTCTCCTCTGCAGTGGGAGCAGAGCCACTGATTAAATCTCTGAGACAAAAGCTGCTATCCTCTGAATATCAAGTATCAGCCTTTCGCCAGGAGCAACACTGACAAGAGAGGGAGAGTTGGAGAAAGGGGGGGGGGGAGCGAAAGGCGAGGATGACAAGAAAACCTGCTGCAGTCCACGGGGAGGAGGCTGGTGTGCCATCGGACTTGGGCAGCCATGACTGTCTTGCTGCAGTGAAAAGATAGTGGCGTGTGTAATTATGGGCAAGGTCAAAGGTCCTTTCAGTGGCCTCTCATGCAAGTTGACAGGATTTAGATCACAGAGCCAAATTATCACCGTGAATGCCAAATAAATGAATGTTATATGGCGGTTACACGAGTGCACGTCTGGCTGAGTAAAAAAATGGTAATCTTAACTATCAAAACCAACTGTTTTTTCTCGGTCACATTCTGTTGCAGGAATGGCTGTCACACTTGTAGTGTTCACCTTTGCTTTTGCTGTCACCCTTCAAATGTCAGGTTGGGGTAAAAAAAAAGGAAATAGTGAAAAGATTTTTTTTTAAAGTGTGAAAAAAAATGCCTGTATCATTAGAAGTGTGATGAAAATGGAGAGGAGCTGTTGCCCATCACAATTATCATATTGCATATGAAAACAAAAGGCTGGTGTCTCTGAGGACTAGCAAGCTTATGTGGTGTCAGCTGGTAAGTGAAGCGGATCATTCCCTACCTTTTCAGAGAAAAGGAAAACAGAAAAAAAGAGGGAGCGGAAAAAGAGATTGAAAAAGAGTGAGGGGAAGAGGATAAGTAAGACAAGCTACTCTGATTTTGTTGAGGGGGAGAAAAGACAAAAGAAAGGGGGAAAAAAGTGGAGAGGATGAAGGACAGGCTGTAAACCATTCCTGTCGTTTCTCAATATCTGCACTTAATGTCTCGCCTTGTCAAAACGTGATGATGTGAACAGAATTGATTTCCCCCCTAACAAACAACAAAAAAGCAATCCCTCCTTTGCAGAGGTGTTAAGCAGAGCTACCCTCCCCCTCATCTTCTCTCATCTCTCACAATCTCTCGAAGGGCCTCTTTCTGGGATGAAAGATGGAGAGAGAAAGGACAACGAGGGGGAAAAAAACAACTGCAGGGCAAGTCCATCCTCCTCTGACAACTACAAAACTGATCACTTAGTGCAATTAAATGTAATAACAATAATAAGATTGAGCTCAGCAATGTACCACCAAATGCACAGCTACAACAATGATTGCAACAATAATGGAGCACCGAGGTATTAACGGATCCAATCGCGACTTAATTATGAGAAATTAAAATGGATTTAGCATCAGAATTAACTTGATTTTATAGGTAATTAACGCACACCACAGTGGCGGTATAAGGCAAGCTTTATAATCTCTGTGAACGGCTAAATCAATTTGACTTGAACAACACCGACCAATCATCATGGAGTGTTGCAAACAGAAACAGCAGGTCTTGCAGATGCAAGGAGAGTGAGAATTTATGCTAATGGATGAACTATGATTTATAAGATGTGTTCCAGCACCGGATTCTGAGTCACGTCCACAAATACACCGCAGCACCCAGCTGTCAACGCAGGCAGCTAATAACTGCTGGATGCAACAGCCCTTCAGGAGATAGTGTAGCTATAAACAGCTCTGCGGTTTTATGATTGCATGTGGCCTTCATATAGGAGCCTTCACATGTCAGTATCATCTGAAAGGAGAGCAGAATTCTATAAAGGAGAGATGGAGTGCATGCATTTGGCGGTGGTGTAATGGCCTGTGCTGCGTGGTGTGTGGCCTTACATCACGCATTTGTTTTGTGGTGTTGTATGTCTGTGTTGTGTGTATGTAAGGGTGCTTGGTTACACATGCAGTGGTTTCACAAAAGATTGCCATTACAAGTGCTTGTGTGTGTGTGTGTGTGTGTGTGTGTGTGTGTGTGTGTGTGTGTGTGTGTGTCTGTCTGTCTGTCTGTGTCACAGCCTCAAAACTATTCAACCCCCTGTGTGTCTCGCTACTGCCCCTTCCTCCTCGCCCCCTCAATGCAGACACACACACACACACACACACACACACACACACACACACACACACACACACGCACACACACACACACACACATACACACAGTAACAGATGGCAGATACTAACTGAGATAATCCGCCAACAGAGTCATCAGCATGGATCAGTGGTAATCAGAGTGTGGACACAATGTCTCTTCTCCAGCCGTAATGGAAGGAGCGCCTGGCGCAAGAGAAGGGAAATGCATTATTCCCCATGATGCCCTGACCCCATTCTAACACAAACGGTGGCTCTCAGCTCTTTCTTTTTTCTTCGTGCTGCAGCCGACAAAGGCCGTATCACCGCAGCTTCCTCAACATGCACTTTCTCCTCTGGATCTGTCCTTCCCTGCCTTTTATTGTGATCTGCAACTGTGTCACATGCAGACCTGTATTTAGCTGTGCTCTGCTCCGAGCAGCTAACAAGAGGAAATGTCAATACAGCAAAAATGTCTTTTCTACTGAAGGGTTCTGAGGGGTGCACAACGAAACAGGATGTATTAGAGAGGTATGTTGAACTTAAAACCGGAGTTTTAAATGTGGCAAATGTAATCTGATCAGAGTTTTTTCGCTTAATTTAGACAGAAATAGTATAGTGATTAATTCCTTTTCTGTCAGTGCAGTGAATAATTCCTGGAAATTCTCTGAAAATGAAGGAATACATTATTTATGCAACTTTCTCAACCATATGTTAATAATAACAACTCCATGTGATTCCAACAGAGCAGTACAAACTGTCCTTCCTCCCATATTAAATTTTACATAGCACACCACCCAGACAACTGAAAGAATGATGAGGACACAGCAGCTACAGATGACTTGATTTTATGTCTTTATTCTCTCTCCTGCTTCGTTGGAAAGAAAGACACTGCAGCTAAAAGAACACCGACTAAACACATTGATTTGTTTATGGGTGTTTATAACTGGCAATACTGAATCAATAAAATAATTCACTCCGATTTGGACAAAACCTGACACGATTTCTGCACATGTGTTGTGGACTGTTGTCTCTGTGTTGATGGTGGTGTTTGTCAAGCGTTATTTGTTAAGCATTTCAAGAACTTGTTTATAAATGACTGTATTACCATTTCTGGTAAATAAAGACGTTCTTTCAGGGAATTGATAGTACTTGTCTTGTAATTGATAATACTCCTCTGGTGGTTACCAGGTGGCAAACTGTCACTCAATTCTCATCAGTCTACGACGGCACTGCACAAACACACGCACAGGCACACACAAACGC
This sequence comes from Antennarius striatus, assembly GCF_040054535.1. Classification (NCBI taxonomy): domain Eukaryota; kingdom Metazoa; phylum Chordata; class Actinopteri; order Lophiiformes; family Antennariidae; genus Antennarius; species Antennarius striatus. The sequence continues at coordinate 15,907,782 of NC_090776.1, forward strand.
CAACACACACACACACACACACACACACACACACACACACACACGTACACACACACGCTCACAGCATGATACTTTCTGCTGCAGCTGTGTTCTTTTTTTTAACAGTGCAAACATCTTTTATTTCTGACCTTTAATTGGTGTTACACACATATTTTTTGAGCTCCCCCATCTCTTATTGTGCCTGTCTTTGTATGTTTTGGGTATGTATGTGTGTGGGCGTGTGTGTGGGGGGGGTGCTATGTAGGCCTGACATGTGCTGCATATGGATGTAGATGCTTTTATTTTGCATGCGTGTTTTGGTAATGAATACTAACTGAGCAAGATCATCTTGCTTAGAGCAGAGTGCACGAATAAGCTCACCTGACCTCGATTTTACTCTGCCCCCACCCCCACCCCACCCCCACACACACACACAAACACACACACACACACACATGCTCACACACAACATCAGCCAGGAAATGACATAACCAGGCATCTTGACAAAAAATAAGTGATAACCTTTGTCCAGAGTCGAACATCAACTCAGGGAGACAGCATGTACCGTGTGGAATGAGAGGAAATGTATGATTTCTAAACTCGTCAAAAGTATCCATCACACCTTCTTGAACACAAATCAAAGCCAAATATATTCTGATTTTTCTCTCAAGAAGAAAAACAAGAAAACCTCAGACATGAAAAGTTGGAACCAAGTCATGTTATTTTGTAGTGGCTTTGTTCATCTGTTAAGCATTCCATCTCTGTTTTGGCATACACTGCTTGTGTTATGTCATCTTAAGAAAAATTAAAGAAGTTAATTCAAATTCACCAATTCAGAGTAAATATACTGACTTTTGTAATCATGGTATCTAATCAGATTTTTACAGAACTGAGTAAGTGCTTCAAAAACTGAGGAGAATTCGAGCGAGGGCTTGAAAGAAGTACAAAGCGGGAGTAAGCCCCAATGGTGCCAGTCTAGGTGACAACAACTACAGTCGTTCTGACCCCTCCCTCGGCTCTGCTACTGCCCAGTGACAGATGGCAAAGCAGGGTGTAAAGGGGATGGGCACAGTCTCTCACCCTAGTCTCAGCATTCACTGGGTCCTGTCAGAAACACACACACACACACACGCACACACACAAACACACACACACACACACACACACACACACACACACACACGCAAACACACACACACACACACACACATACACACACACACACACACACACATGCATATCCATGTCACTGTAAGAGGCTTAAGATAAAATATAAAACCAAATGGCATGTCACATGCATTTTGTATACTTTTAAAATGACAAGAAATCAGCACTTGCCAAATGGCTTTATTTGCCTTTTCAAGCATACTGTAGATGCCAAAGGCTGGAATCAACACCCCTACTCACCATCCGTCTCTGCTGGGTTTCCAGTGAAAATAATGTGATTTTAGGACATGGTGATGACTCAGTGGAGAGGAATAGGATAGGCTTGTCACTTGTGTTTGATGTCAAACCTATGTGTGACAGAATAGTGCTACACAGCTCAACCAGACATAGTCCTACTCCCATTTCCTGGCCAGAAATAGAAGAGAACGAGTCAGTAGCGAGTGAGTGTTTGAGTGTGCATGTATTTAAGAAAACGTTTGCGTATACAGTATATATGTATCTGAGAGCAGCAAGCACACCTATATGCACCATTCGAAGTATCATAAAATAGGCTCAATAAGAATATTTCCCGTCTCTTATGCTCATTCGCATCTGCATCCAGCCGAAGCTAATTATTCTCCCCATGGTAACGTAGCAGGGTCTTCACATCAAAAAACCAGAAGTGTGCATCAGGCAATCATCCCTGATGAATCTGCCCTTCTCCCTCTGCTAGCCACTCACATTCGTCTGCCGTTCTCAGTGCTCATTACATTTTCTGTAGACTGAACCCGATCTGCATGCCACTGGCTGCATACGGCTACAAGAGTCCATAATTGCTTTGGAGTTGTTTGGAAGCAGAAAATAACACAATATTGATGTACCAGAGAATATCTGCATACATTAAGGTTTTACAATACTTGACCTGCACTCACATTGCCCATATCTCCACCCAAGGCTGGCAGTCCAGTCATATATGTTAATCTGCAGGCAGAACCACAAACGGGCGATGCATGTGTGGATTTATTTCCAAAACTCTTAGAATTGTGTCTCAGTGTAGTTGCGTGTTTTGGTACATCCCTAAATCATCACTCACGACCTACTAGAAGGGTGATGGTACTACAGCCAATATGGTGATCAAGATTATAGGCAAAAAACATACAGTATATGACTGTCTCTCTCCAATACTATACCTTAGTCATGCATGCATGCACCCATCATGTATATGGTGCATATGTTGGTTGTGTGCTTCCCACAGAATTGTGCGGTGTTTTTAGTGTGTTTATTTTTCGCTTTACACTTCAACAGCCACATTATATTTACCGTGGTTCTCCTCTTTTTTGACATTCAACCCATCTACAAAGTCTATTAAAGACGGGGCATATAGGCCTTTTACTGGAGGTAGTAACAGACAAATATAACATCAGTATAAAGTGAAGAAAAGTGGGACAAAGGCTTGAAATTGTCATGATGTCTTGTGTGTGCATACTACAACCACAAGCAGCCAGTAGCAGTTAGCAGTTCAGTAGAACTGTCCCCTCACTGTGTCTTAGAAAGGATCTTCATTGTTGTGCTGTTGTGCAATGTCAGTGTAAAAAGATCTCTTCCCTTTCTTCATTCACTGTCTATCTCACAATTTCCCCACTGCCCTCCCACAATGGGTAGGAGGGGCCAACGTCTGTATCAAAGAAGGAAAACAAATTCAGAACATAAATTTAATGGGTTCTTCCTTGATCCATCCTGCATCCTCAACCATGATTCATGAAAATTATGCCAGTAGGTTTTGGGGTTTTTTTTGGGTTTTTTTGTAATACTGCAGACAAACAGACAAAGAAGTAATGAACAAACCAATTAAAAGATAATAGTGAAAAATAAAGACCACAGCAGAGGTAAAAACGTACCTCCTTGAGACTATGAATATTGTGATTAAAAACAAAGTGGACAACTAGCTTCACTAAATAAACTCCATGTATCAAAATCACCATCTAAAATGTTTTGCGATCCTAAATTAACTGTAAACCTTTCATATTAGCTCCACAGTACGACAAATGCAGTCACATCAACTTTGCTATCTATATAAATGAAGGATTTGAAACAAAAACACAAGATTTACAGCAGAGCTGACATGCAATGGCAACCTTTAAAGTAGCAGCCATTTAATTGGGTTCAGCACCAAACATTTTGTTTATGATTCTAAAGGCATTCATTCCTCTCAAAAAAATTTGAAATTACTATATGTTAGAAAGAAATAATGTGTTCAGCAATAAATAATTAAATGATGTACTACTGTATTTATAGGACTGAATTTTGATCTTATACGAGGTGTTAATGCAATCATGCCGTTGAATAAGATGTCCTGTTTAAATAATGACACAATGCTCACTCAGGGAACTGCGTATATTTAAATAAATGCAGGAAATAAGGAAATCTGTATAAACCATGCAGCAGAAAACAGCATCAGTTATCTGGGAGCATCGTTGAAAGACGACAGAGGGAAAGGGGGAGGGCGTACTCTAGATATGCATAATGTAAATGACATGCATGTCAAACGGGAAAACAAAATGACAGAGACAGAACAATGGAATTGCCAGGCAGCCGCAAGTCTTGCTTGAGCAATTGTTGGAGCTCTCTCTGTCCAATTCTATGCAAAGAAACTATTGACAGTCACTCCTGTTCAACTGAAACTTTACTTGCAGGAGATAACTGATATCACTGTGCAAATGTGACAGATAAGTAGCAGCGTGATGGCAGAGATGGCTGCCAGTAACAAGAGTCTGGATTGGGCAGCTGGGTAGTCATTCCTTACTCGCTGTACAAACTATTAAATAGTCCAAAACAAATGTATCTGAAATGTTGAGTAGAGTATGTTAAGTATGTCAAATGTTAAGTAGATTCACTTATGCCACATTACTTTGTTTATATGAAAAACATATTTCAGTCTTAGAGAGTGCAGTGAACTAAATGCCCTGTGGGTGACACGATATCACAAGTAAAAGTATTGATTGGCATCTCCTTTAACAAACAATTCTACTTTACATTCAGTTTTTAAGTAAAAATGCTGAACATTGTCCAAGATTATCTTTTTATATATTGGATTTATTACATATCTTTGGATTTTGAAAGTGTCGACAAAGCAAAACAAGTAAGATGACACCTTTGGCATAATTTTTTTAATGGGTAAAATGATTAATTGATTAATCAAGAAATTAACTTTCAGACGAATCGATAGTGAAAATGATAGCTGACCATAACATTTAAAAGGCTTTGGTTAATTATCAGTAAATCATCAGAGCTTGCTCGCTCACCATCTCTCTGTTCTTTCTTGAATTTCTAGCACTGCCTGAAAAACATTGTACCTTTTAACTGGGGTCACATTTGCTCTTTTCAATGATACGTATACAGCATACCAATTGCAGAATTGTGCTTATCAGTTGGGGGTTGTGGTTGCCCTGCTCCTTGCAACTTGTTATAGAGATAGCTTTTAGCATTGCTTAGAGAAAAATAGTGTTCCCGCCTCTGTCTCTCCTGTTTGCCATCTGTTCTTCTGCATCTTACTTCTGCCCAGTCTCCTCTTGCCCTCTGCCTTGCCACCTTTTCTATTCTTGCTGAAATTGACATCAATAACACCGGCATCACAGTGACTTCATTTTGAGCCAATTGAGCATTCTGTTCCTCTGCAATCAAACACATGCAAAGCAAAGGTCAACATATGCCTAATGTCAGCTGATCCAACGTCAGGTTTCAACAGTTACTGAGATGTTCCATAACAAGAGTCTGGCTACATGAGCTGCAGATGAGAGAAAATCCACCAATATATAACTCAATATGTCCATCGGTTGTGTTCGTCTCTTCAAACGGGTGCTTTACTTAATGTTGATGTGAAAATGTCTGGCTGGAGGAGAATATCATTGTATTGACAGAGAGAGAGGCAAAGCAGCGGGCAGTCAGCCACTCTGTTCTGCTTCACTGCAACATGGGAGGGAGGCCAGCCACAGCGAGAGAGAGAGAGAAAGAGAGAGAGATTTAAAATCACACTTTTAGCCATATACACGACAGCAAGCACACACTAGCAGAAACACACACTGATACTCTTCCCTCAGTGCCCCCCCCCCCCCCCGTGTCTCATACACACACACACACACACACACACACACACACACACACACACACACACACACACACACAGTGCAGCAGGTGAGGTGCCAGCACATCACAGCGCTGCCATTTTTCAGTGTCTTGCTCAGGGAGAAGCGCTCTGACATTTTATGAAGCACTCTGCAGAAATCAGCAGCTTGTAATGGCGGCTGGACTGTCACTCCTTTTCCACTCCTCACTTCCTTTATCTCCCTTCTTCACAGTGCTTTAAGATGTTATCTCCATTGATTAACATAATATAATCAATTTTACGAAATGGCTTCTAATTACAAAAAAATGATCTCTTGCTCTTAGTCTGTGCTTATGCTTTAAATATCTTTAGCACATTTTTTGGAATAAATGGAAAACTGAGGCAGGAAGTGAAACACCGATAAGAGGTCAGAAACTGTCCATCACACTCAAGTAAAAGATATGACAAAAATTGTTGCCGATAAATATCAGGGAAGTCAGGAGTCCATTGGAATTCATCATTAAAATTCAGGTACTTTTTTGCCTCTGTATTGACATTACAAGTCAGTACTGAAGGAAATGCCCCCAAACCTGAAGAAATGATTAATTTAAAAGTGTACATATAAAACCTGTTTTTGCTCATCTTTACATTAACGTCAAAAAACGTTCTTCTTCTTCTTAAAATTCTGGCTGCTGATATGTCTTAATGTGCTCACTGGGAAAGTCTAATAATTACAAACCCAGTGGTTAAATATGTCTTCTGCATAAAAACAAACAAACAAACATGGATCTATAACCATGATTACCTCTCCAGCATGTTGTTAGGCCTGACAAGCTCCCAGTTGAGAAATGATTAAGAGCAAGTGACTCTACATGCTGCTGCTATAGTGCATTAACACAATGTTTAGATTTTCCAGCCTCTTATTGAAGTCATTAGCTTTGCTAACAGTTGTCTTCAGAAGCTGGGCAGCCAACAGCCTGTGGCCTGACAAGCTGCAACAATGACAAAGCTTGGCAACCATGCTCAAAACATTCACCCCCTCCTAAAGTTTCACTCAGGGCTGGTGGTTTTTTAAGTGACTCAGTATAGTAAGCCCACCGGAAAAAATGAGATTCGGTTTGAAATGGGTGGGAAGTGTCAAGGCCAAATCTCTCAGTGGAGGCTATGCTATAAACCTTAAACTAAGCCGATTTCATTAATATTACATTAGCATTTGTAATGAGAAAAGAGGGGGAACCCCCCTTGAGACATCTTTGTAGTTACAAAAACAAAACATACATATGTGCAAGCCAACACACACGCACACGCGCGCGCACACACACACACACGTACACACACACACACACACAGCAAATTAAACACAAACATGTACACAATCACATAATCAGAAATACCAGGTGCTGATTTACATCCATATTACACATGGATCCCAATATGCATTCAAAATGCTGATGAGGAAAAGTGGTCACATTGGCATATGTTTTATATATATTGTAAATATTAAATCTTAGTCTCTTCAAACTTAACTTATGAAAATTATGTCAGTAGAAAATTACTAAACTTTACTGAACTCAACAGATAATTCCCAACAAACAAGGTCTGGTTTTTCCTTCCGTTCCATTGTTACAAGCAGAAAATAGAAGAGGAAACAGTTTTATGAAGAATGCTGAACACTAACATTACTTTTTTTTAATCAACTTGTCGATACACGTCTGTGTTCCTCCCCCAGTCGTAGCTTCTACAATGTGTGATGACACTTTTGTTTCATCTTTGACAAAACAATTGCGTGCATAAAGCTGATTTGACCTTCGTCAGACCCCACAGCAGTCCTGGCAAGCATGTGCACGCCGATTTGCTGGGCAAGTGACTGAGTTTTTCATTATGTCTGTATTGAATGCAGTGTTTTCAGATTGACAAAAGTAACTTGGCTTGACTACTTAATTAGTGTGAGTCTTTGAAGTTAGGGTGTGTTGAGGTTGACAGCTGAGAGCCGGGATTTAAACTAACATTGAGATAAAACCCCTTAATTATTTTCCTGTCAAATTTATGTTTTAGTCAAAAATCAACGTGGTGACGTAACCTCTTTGTGTTGGCAAATAATGGATTGCGCTGGGCGGGCATTGCGAAGCCGTAGATGAACGTTAGCAGGCTAACTGGAGAAAGGAAGCTAGCTAATAGTGAGATTGCGAAAGGAGCAAACGTTAAAGGAAAAGGCACCTGTCAAAAGAGCAAGCGGAAAAGAAATTTTTGAGAAGAGATAGTTGTTAGCTGACTACATGAACGGAACTGTATGTAGTTACTTAAAGACCATTTTTGTCAGATGTACAAGGAACATTTTGGATACTACATCGATTGTCCCATTTCAAACGGAAACCAGAGCTGGACAGACTGTTCGTGCTAGCCAGCCAGTTTCACTCAGAAATTGTTCCCGTTTTCTGTGTCGTTCCTGCTGTTTGGACTTTCTGCTCAAAAACATGAAAATTGTTGGAACAGTTCTGACTTGTGTTGTACTACCTGTCTGTTTACCGTATATATGGTACACTTGACAATAAAGCTGACTTTAACTTTGACACTAATATTATTTTAACTGGGAAGTCCATGTAAAGTTATTTCTTCTCCTAACATAGCAGATGCCTTACGCCATATTGTTCACGTGATTCCTTCTGGCAGATGCGCCGTGATTGGTTCAGCGCTTCATTGACAGGTAGTGGGTGGAGTTGGTGACAGCGTGACACCGTGAGACTTTCACGTGAACTTATTCAAATATATAGGTGGGTATAAGATAAAGGTCCCTCTCACCCTTGTGGGGTGGTATCTGTGTGTCATCCTCAAGCTCGGGTTCTCTACCAGAGGCCTGGGAGTCTGAGGGTTCTGTACAGTATCTTAGCTCTTCCTAGGACTGCGCTCTTCTGGACTGAGGCTTCAGATGTTGTTCCAGGAATCTGCTGGAGCCACTCTTCCAGTTTGGGGGTCACTGCCCCAAGTGCTCCTACTACCACGGGGACCACATTAACCTTGATCTTCCACATCTGTTCCAGCTGTTCTTTCAACCCTTGATACTTCTCAATCTTTTCGTGTTCCTTCTTCCTGATGTTGGCGTGAGCTGAAATCGTCACATCTATCACCACTGCTCTCTTCTGCTCTTTGTCCACCACCACTATGTCCAGTTGGTTAGCCAGCAGCTGTTTGTCAGTCTGGAAGCTGGATCCACAGGATCTTAGCCTTGTCGTACTCAACCACCTTCGGTGGTATGTCCCATTGGGATCTGGGTACTTCTAGTCCATACTGGGTACAGATGTTCCTGTACACTATCACAGCTACTTGGTTGTGCCTTTCCATATATGCTGAGCTGGCGAGCATCTTACACCATGCTACCACATGCTGAACTGTCTCTGGGGCTTCTTTACATAGCCTGCACCTTGGGTCAGATTTACTGTGGTAGATATTGGCCTCTATCTATTGCTCTTGTACTTAGGGCCTGTTCTTGTGCTTCCATGATCAGTGCCTCTGTGCTGTCTGTCAGTCCAGCTTTATTCAGCCATTGGTAGGTCTTCTTGATATCAGCCACTTCCTCTATCTGACGGTGGTACATGCCGTGTAGGGGCTTGTCCCCCCATGTTGTCTCCTCCTCCTCCCCTTGCTCCTCTGGTTTCTACTGTCTAAGGCATTCACTGAGCAGTTCATCTGTTGGGGCCATCTTCCTGATGTACTCTTGGATTTTCGATGTTTCATCCTGGACAGTGGCCCTGATGCTCAGTAGTCCTCGGTCTCCCTCTTTCCGCTTAGTGTACAGCCTCAGGGTGCTGGACTTGGGGTGAAACCCTCCATGCACAGTGAGGAGCTTTCTAGTCTTAATATCTGTGGCTTCGATCTCCTCCTTTGGCCAGCTTATGATCCCAGCAGGCTGGGCTTGAGCTAGCCATTCGCCACTTCGCCATTGGCGAAGTAAATTCCAGATTGGCTACAAGGCTTTTAGACTGTGTAGCCACAGTGGCGTTCTTATTTTTACGGAAAAAAGGCTAAAACATACAACTTTTCTCGCCCGCGCCGCTCGCCCGCGCCGCTATTTCTGCATGCCGACGGAAATAGCCCAAGTGACCTGAACACTCCCGATCATTAAATATGCACTCGGGTCATAACCTCCTCTTGTCCAATGAAAAACAAAAGGATTCTTTTCTTTCAAGCTAAACCCGTGAACTGGTGTACGACAAGGCGTGGACGATCGATCTAAAAAAATTAAGAATCCAGTGTCTTACAGTAGAGTTTGTGTAAAAATACTAATTAATCAGCAAATGGTGAATGCTGAGAGGGGGTAGGAGTGGTTACAGACCGATCAGAAGGTAAATGAAAGATATTATCAATACTTTTTTTTAGTCTTAGACTTTTGATCCCTATGACCGGCAGGAATAACCAGCGGTGCATGTAAATGTGTATTCACCTCGCTTGCTATAATAGCAAGTAAAACTTACAAGTAAACATTGAGTAATACCAGGAATCAAATTTATTAAAATGCCTTCTAGTCTAAGTAAAACTTACAAGTAAACATTGAGTAATATTTTGTATGACTGTATCTTCACATAGTGAATGCAAGTTTTCAATTGTTGAATCTCACATTTATATCTGCATAAAGTAGGATAGAAATAAAGATAGTTAAGTTTGAACTATTGACTTTAGTGTATTTTTGTAGGTACAGTCAACCCTTGGTTTTCGAACATAATCCGTTCCAGAAGGGTGTTCGAAAAGCGAGTTGTTCGAAATCCAAAACTATTTTTCCCATTATAATTAATGTAAATAATTTTAATCTCGGCAGTTTAAGACATGAGGCGGGGGACACTCCGGGCACGATGCCAGTGCACCGCGGTGTGAAGATACAGTCATACAAAATATTACTCAATGTTTACTTGTAAGTTTTACTTGCCATTATAGCAAGCCGCTGTCTTGGACACAGAATGTGGCTTTTTGTGGCTTACTCAATTCGTTTACACTGAGCCACAGTGGCTTAGTCATACTAGCTCCTGGTGCAAGCCCAGGCAGGGTATCTGATGACTGGCAGTGCATACATGTAGATGGCTCGGACCGTGTTCTTGCCTTTCAGCTGACTTCTCAGGACTTGCCTTACTCTACGGGGGTATTTGGGTGTGGATGACTTCCTTGCGGCCTCCTCCTGATTGCCATTAGCCTGTGGGATTCCAAGGTATTTGTAGCTGTCCTTGATGTCTTCTATCCTGCCCCCTGGTAGGTCAACCCCTTCAGCTCTGATCATTTTGCCTCTTCTTGATACCATCCGGCCACATTTGTCTAATCCGAATGACATCCCTATGTCGTCGCTGTAGATCTTGGTGGTGTGGATCAGTGAGTCAATTTCTCGCTCATTCCTGGCATACAGCTTGATGTCATCCATGTAGTGGAGATGGCTGATATCCGTAGCCACTCTTTGTGATGATGTGACTGAGGGGGTTCAGGCCTATGCAGAACAGCAGTGGTGATAGTGCATCCCCTTGGTATATACACTTCTTGTTAACTTGGGCAATTGGCTTGGAGTTAGTCTCCAGGGTTGTCTTCCACATTCCCATTGAGTTCTTGATGAAGGCTCTTAGTGTCCTGTTGATCTTATACAGTTCCAGACATTCCAGTATCCACGTGTGTGGAATTGAATCGTAGGCTTTCTGGTAGTCTATCCAGGCGGTGCACAAGTTGGTCTGCCTATTCTTACAGTCTCTGTGTACTGCTCTGTCCACCAGTAGCTGGTGCTTGGCTCCCCTGGTGTTACTACCAACTCCTTTCTGTGCCCTGCTCATATATTGATCCATGTGCCTACTCATCTTAGCTGCCATGATGCCTGACAGGAGCTTCCATGTTGTACGGAGACAGCTTATTGGCCGGTAGTTGGATGGGGTAGATCCCTTCTGTGGGTCTTTCATGATCAAGATAAATTCATGATTAAGATAAATATTTGGAGTAAATTTGATCAGATTTGAGTAGTGAGTAGTGGTGGCAGAAAAATCTCGGGACACATGGTTGGATGATGGTTGCTGTAGTGTAAACAGTGATAGCCAAACATATGACTAACTATGAAGTATTAAAGAGCCACTTGAGGAGTTGATACTGACTAGTTCAGTGGCTCTTAACCTGGATTCGATCGAATCCCAGGGGTTCGGTGAGTCGGTCTCAGGGGTTCGGCGGAGACGGAGGTCAAAAACACCCGACACAAGGCGAACATACACGAATCACTGTGTACGTTTGACACATGACACACACCCTTAGCCATCACTGGCTGCAGGTGTTCACGCTACATCAATTAGCCTACCTGTGCTACAGGGGATTTTGCGCACTCAGTAGTCGATTTATGCCTGTCGTGATGGTATGTCATCTGATTGCTTTCTTAGTATTTTAATTCATAGTAACTATGTTTAACAAAAAAAGAAAGTGGTCGGACAAACATGTGCAACGTGAATTTACATGTACTGTATAACGGAACGTGATGGGAGTCAGCATTCTGCATGATTTGCAATCTCAAGTTGAGCAACTCTAGTCTCGCACTGGCAAAAATAAAGGAAAACTTCCTTAAGCTGCATGGAAAAACAACAGAAACAGACTTTGCTGTGAAAATGACATCAGAGTAGCACTTGCCAAGGTGAAGCCACGCATATCTGAACTTGTCTCTCAATAACAACAGCAGAAGTCACAGTGATTTGTAGGTAGGTAATTTCATGTGAGTTCATGCACTGTCTTGGTTTTTTTCTTTGAAAAAGCTGACATTAATGCACAATTCATTAAATGCACCAAAACATATACTTATGTCTTAAATTTGAAAATATATATATATTTTTTTATTTTTTTACTTAAGAAGGACTTGGTGAGTGAGCATATGAAACCGGCAGGGTTCGGTACCGCCAACAAGGTTAAGAACCACTGGACATTTATAAATGTGTGCCACATAATAACAGGATACCTGCTGCATTTGCTTTGCTTCGTATCTCAATAAATTCATGATTTTCTTGTTAAAAATGGTGAAATTTTTAACTTCACTGATATGATACACGACAGTGATGTTGCTGTCCCAAATAATTACTGTGGTCTCCAACCGTAAGATACTTTCTTGGATTCATAAAACATAACACGTCATTCAATGTTTTTGATAAGAATGCCTTGCAACTAAGATCTTCTAAAAGGATAAAGCAGCAATGTGGTGCAAAGTTGGCATGTATTTTGGACAAAAAGGGCACATTACACTCCAAATAGATAATATTTTCCTCAATGACTCTCTCTTGCAGACAAATGAGTGTTTTCTGTTTTTATGACAGTGGAAGAGTTTGGTTGAAATTGTTATATAATGTTCCAAATGTTCACAGCTGGAAAGCACGTCACTGGATCACATTCCCTTTCGCTTATTTCTAAATGTTGAGATAATGAGTCAAAACATGCATCAAGAATGGTTAACAGGACATTTCCTCAGTGCAACTCTGAGCTCCACTGATCCAAGCAGAATAGTGTCAAAAAAATGTACAGGTACTCGTGGACTCTGAATTAGGGTGTTTGTACCACACATGCATTCACTCACATGCACAGAAGGGAGGGTGGGAAAATGAAATACTGTACATTTAGCACATAGATTTGTCCCTTTCAAACAGTGTATACTCTATAACCTCGTTCAAACTTTCCACTGACACAGATGCATTTGTTAGATGACAGCGAAGAGGCCAATTTTTCAACCACAACAATGCCAACCAAAGAGAGGGTTGTAATCAGGTACCAAATGAAAAAAATCTGTGTTCTTGTTATCATGCCCTCGACTATACATCTCAAAATGTGGAAAAAATTGCCCTATGATATTTTAATTCCTTGCAGCACAAATTGTGATAAAATATAACAGTTTATCGTTGGAAAAGACAATAAATTATAGTAATAATGAGAAACAGCTTCACCCAACCATTTTGCCAGTATCACCTTTCCGCTGTGCCACACAGGATCTTTCACACTCCCCCCCCGAGGAAAAACGTAAAAGACTCTTGTAAAAGTCCTGCTGTGCCTGTGTGAGTTTGTAACACCAGTGACGGGGGGTGCTTTGAAATGCTGAGCAGAATATCTTCTAAATTGAGCTCATTTTTCCCGTGACATGGCCCCATTTTGTGTGTCACCACACTTCCCCTGTGTGGTTTCATATAAAAACTCAAAATATTTGAGCTTCCATTGTTGACTGTGTCAAACCTGGCCTTGACATTATTGCACTGCAATCACACTCCGACAGGTGGGCCCGCATGTGACCAAACACACACGCGTGTGCACACACACACACACGCACACACACACGCACGCACACACACACAGTGTAGCATCATCCCGGTGTGTTTTCATGTGTAAATATATCGTCTGATCCTAAAACTGAGTTTTAGGTGGACCAATCAGTGCTCACCATCAGGTTCCTTTCGCTATTTGATGTTACTGAAGGAAAGGCAGGAGGGGAAAAAACATAAAAGCTGCATGGCTCTCTGTGAATGTATTCCTGTGTTTAGTTACGTATTTATATATATACAGTATGTCATGAGTGGATTCCTTGTGTGGTGAGACTGAAACTAAAGCTGCATGGGCCAATTGTTGGGTGAGAACCATGTGTCACCCACTCTCTGCCCCAGAGGGAGTCAGGACCTACACCACTGCTCAGGGTATGTCTGTTCACACACATGAAACACAGGTTTGGATTACACAGGCTAAAATATGACTCATCCACAGAAGAGGGGGAGGAGAAAGGCCTCTCTCTAGTTTTTGTACAAATGTGCACACACACACACACACACACACACACACACACACACACTAACAATGATAGCAACATCACAGGCCCTTTTGGTTCCACGCACCTGCCAGAGACAGATGTTAAGAATAAATCACAGGGAACCTCAGACTGAAGAAGTTCCTCGCAGCCGCAACACCACTAACACACTACAAAGTACACATACTGGAGAGCAAACAGTTGCAGATGACAACACACACCAGTGATGAAAGCAACAACAGCATGCATGCACCTGAAATGCATACAGAGAGTGGCAACACAGTGGGGTAGAGGAGGTATTTTACAACTTCCATCACACGGGCTCCCTCTTATTTTTGTGTTTTTCAGCTCTGCTCAGTCTCTGTGTAACCAAGCCCTCTCAGTTGAGGGTTTTTTAAGTACAACTGTTCTGGAAGAGGCCAAATCCTCCACCGACAGACAAACAAGTCGCAACAAGGCAGAAAGCGATGTGGGCGGTTTGAGAGGAAGCTCTTCTTTCCTCTGCTGACTCGGTGAATTTTATGATTTCTTCATTGAAATAGAGCCACACTGGGTTGGGAAGGAGCAACACAATCATAAAGTCACACTACCCTTTTTTAAGAGATGAGTTGCACAATAAGATACTCAAAAGCTATTTTCAAGGACTGTGACTTCTAACAGGATAATTAAAGAAAAACACATCATCCCATATCCTGTCAGTCAGTGTGGCTTACTTCCTGGTTCCAGACACTGTGTGTGGTTAAAAAAAAGAAGAAGAAAGAAATAAAGAAAGAAAGGGCAGACACATCCACACAACAGCATACCTTTTTGTCTGCACTGGCAATCATGTCCAGGGGCATCTTTTGTCACTTGTGGGTTTTTTTAGCCTTTGTCGTCTAACAGACTGGGAGAGGCAAAGTGTTCTGTGAAAGTTGTGTGTGAATAGCAGGTGTGTGTGTGTGTGCGTGCGTGCGTGCGTGCGTGCGTGCGTGCGTGTGAATATACAGACACTCTTCACGCCTTGTGGCCCAGCAACAGGATAGAACAGTGAGTTAACCAGAAATACACTGACGTTATCTTTTCTTTGCCGGGTTGGAATGCCAGCCTGCTGTGAAACTCCAAATATGTGACGTCCTGTCACACCACATAATGTGTTTACGTGTGTGTATGTGTGTGACAACTCGGGGAAAGAGCAAGTGTGTGTGTTTAGCTTTGTCTTCCTGTATTAAAGGCACAAGGCCAAGTGTGAATGTTGAGGTCTTCCCACTTGATAAAACCACAAGACACCATAAGAGAAGCTTCTGATAAAGAAGTCTAAATCTAAAGAACTAACCAAAACAGCTCAAAATCTGTTATCAAAGAATGTCAGCTGATTTTTTTTTTTTCCCAAGAAAGTTTTCTATGCTTACAAACACAGGAAGAAAGAAAGTCCAACTCCGGTCCTTGTGATGTCGATGAGTCTAACATCCATGTCTCAAGGGGTCAGGCAGCCCGGTCAGGCTGAGCAGTAGGGGTTAACGGAATGAAACCAAGTGTGAAATGTGAGAAGACAAGCCAACATGGTTTCTCAGGGCAACAAATAGAAAGGCGACAAACATATCTCTGTGACTCTGAAGAACGTGCTGTATGTTACGAAGAAAGACCGTCGCGTCATCCATGATTCATATTACAGCAAGATGGAAAAGAAATTAAACTGGCTTTTGAACTGGCTGAGTTCAGACATGTTAATCAGTAATAGCCTGTTGTACTTCAGACAGGAGGAGTGTACGTAAGTGCAGTGTGTGTGTGTGTGTGTGTGTGTGTGTGTGTGTGTGTGTGTGTGTGTGTGTGTGTGTGTGTGTGTGTGCTGTGTATGTAAGACAGAGAGAGAGAGAGTTGGGCAAAGTCTTTCGCCAGTGGCTTTTGAGCTGCTTGAGGCAAGATAAATCTCCAGACCCAGAGATGATCCATCTGGACTGTTTCCTTACAAAACATAAGGAAAAATGCAGAAGCTTTTTTTTTCTTTTCCGCCCACAATAGCTATTAATATCTCAAACAGAACATTTGCTCATGTCCCACTAAGGACTGGAATTCCTGCTGAAACACAGTCATCTTGCAGGATTAGAAAGAGGCAGTCTGGCATTTTCACTCTCTCGCCATATGTATTCTATGTGTGTGCGAGGACAAGCATACAGTCGCATAAACACATCTAGCCACTAATGGTTCCTCTCTCTCTTTCAGATGCACACACACACACACACACACACACACACGCACACACACACAAGCGCAGGCACACACAGATTTAGTTAAATTGAAGTGACGTAATCTAAACCCGCAGACACCAACATGATGTTGCTCTCAAGTCACTTAAATAGCCTTTCTTTGTCACTTTGGATATAAATCTCTCTCATGTCAGCAATAATCACACCTACTAACAGTCAGGAATGGTTAAAAGCAGAACTTAAACCTGTATCATTGTAAATTGTAACCTGTCTGAATTATATCTGCAGTCTGAGAAAGCATCAACCTATACTTGCAACTTTCTGTACAGTATTCCCTGAGAAACATACAATGGTATGTGTTTATGAAGGTGAGTGCGTGTATGCGCGAGCACGCACATGTGAATATAATTTTCATTTTACTGCAGGAGGACAATCTATGCATAACAATGAGGAGCGCTAATGAAATCAGCCATCAACTTGCAATACATACATATTAAAACAGGACCTCAGAGTGTCATTCGCTTAGTGCATCATTTGTTCCCGCTCATTTTTTTCTTCCTGCCACCTGACCTTTAGAGTATGTACCCCCTCACTTCTCCACGCTAAAAATAGGACATGTACCTGCAGTCATGTAAGCATTATCCATACATCCGTGTTTGGATGCAGCGTTACACAGATGTGACAAAATATTTCAGAAACTCGTCCAGGATTTCCTTCAGAGCAGGTGAACTGTTCTTCAGGGATTTAAATAGAGAAAACTAATATTTGATGGATGAAGTTTAAAGTTCAGCCACCTCAGATCAAACAATGTTCGGCATCACAAGTGATAACCACTGTCAGAGCTATACCTTCAGTCTAATGTCATATCATCCCAGCTGCCAGAGAACAACACTCCACCCTTCCCTGTGAGCACGCTTCACTGCTCTGGTCTCTCTTTCTATCTCTCTTTCTTCCTAACCCCCACCCCCACACTGGCAGGGAAATGGATCCCTCCACCTGACAGTGGCCATTTTGAGCCTTCTCTCTCCTCTCCTCTCTACTCCTGCTTCCTGGTAAACAATGGGAGAGGGATAATTGATCAAACAGCCAGGGAACCCTCCGAGCAGGGGAAGGTCACCGCCCGCTAGTCCAGCTCACTAAGGAGGGGTGGTGGGGGTATGTGTGCCAATATGTGTCCATGTGCTCTTTTTGTGAGTGTGTGTGTGTGTGTGTGTGTGTGTGTGTGTGTGTGTGTGTGTGTGTGTGTGCACGCGCACACACACAAGCATTAAATGCATGTATTTGTACATGCGTGTGAGACCAACTGTGCCAAATACACACAGAAGTAAAGAGAGATGGAAAGTGCTATATACAGTAAGTGTGTATGTGTGTGCATGTGTGTTTGTGTGTGACAGAGAGAGAGAGAGAGAGAGAGAGAGAGAGAGAGAGAGAGAGAGAGAGAGTGGGGGGGTGTTCTCTGATGCTCTTGAGCTGCCATTTTTTTTCCTGACAAAGACTCCATCTGCCACAGAGCCATTTGCTGCCTCCCGAGTCGGCAGAGCATTCTGCACGCTGTGTTCACCTTGATGTCACCTCTACACCACTCATGCCTTGCTGACGCTATAGTCACACACACGCATATGCGCAAACACACACACACACACACACACACACACACACACACACACACACACACATATTTCATTTCGTCTTGTATGTGCACACACGTGTCCTCACAGATACACACTTCCAGTTACTCCTCTTTTTATGATTGTATGTTTCCTTTCTCTCTCTTACACACACACACACACACACACACACACACAGACACGTGCACACAAATGCACACACACACACACACACACACACACACACACACACACACACACACACACACACACACACACACACACACACACACACACACACACAGTGAGTGTGTGTCTAGCTAGGCAGTGGCCCTGCCTCTCCTCTACACGGGTGATATCACTGTGCAACCATCAGCGCTGTGCATTGTGGGAGTGTCTGTTGGGAAAGAGAGACGCGACAGGGGCTATGGGATTCACACGCCTCTGAAAGACAGCCAGGGGGAGAAAGAGAGAGAAAGGCAGGAGGGGAGGGAGGCCAAGAAAGAGAGAGATAGGGAGGGGGCCGGTAACTGGAAATGAGAGATGGCATTTTAAAGAGGAAGCTGAATTTCACCTGCAATTACCGTAGCTCCGGGGCACATGGCTCGGTTAAGAGACATTTCATTCCAAAGCCACCGCGTATAGCTGCCGCGCTGAACCCTGAGAGGCACATAAAGAAAGAAGGAGAGAGAAAATAGAGTGGAAAACTCTCTTCTGCCCAAGATGGCCCTCAGCAGATGCAGTGATGAAAGAGAGGAGGCAGCCACGGATGTAACTGGTAAATGAAACCCAGCAGAGAAACTAGGGAGGAGAGGAAAATAGATGAGGAAAGGAAACGAGGACAGATAAAGAGACAGAGGATAGAAAAGGGGGTGTCTCCTTCAGCAAGGCCCTAACATAGCCATCTGCACACCAGACAGCTGAACTGGGCCTCAGAGAGCACACAAACACATGCACACATGCACGCACTGAACTACGAGCACATGAAATCCAATAAACACAGAGGCGTCCACTCCCCTGGTTTCATAAAGAGAAAAGTGAATTTGTTTAATGATTAATACAATTCTTTGTATTCATTTTTAACTTTCGGTGAAACCTTGCTCTCTCTCCCTCTTGCTCCACCAAATGGAGCTGTAAAGGTTTCCCAGTGGCTCTGTGTCCCGGATAGTTTCATCAGACACACTGCTGGTTTCATAGGAGAAGTGTGCCTCCACAAATACAGTAATGAACCCTCACTGGGAGCTGGGGGGGGGGGTCTCCTGGCACTGGTAATGGCTCCTGTGGACAGCAGCTAAGTCCAGGTTACCACCTGGCCTGACCGAACAAGCCCAGCCACAGGCGTGCATTTTACTAGTCCATAGTGGACTATGTGCCTGGCGTGTGGGTGTTTGAAGGAGCGAAGAAGATAAGGGGAGAAGGGTTAGGGAGCCAGGAGCGGTGGAGAATATCGAGAAACAAGAGGCTGCAAAAGTGAGGTATAGACACGAGGGATAAAGGCTGTGGAGGAGATGTGGCTTGGCCTTAAACCCAGCAGCTAGACCTAATAAAGTGGGAGGCAAGGCTCTAATACAGCAATGGTGGTCATTGTGTGAGTGTGAGTGTGTGTGTGTGTGTGTGTGTGTGTGTGTGTGTGTGTGCATGTGTGTGTCACAAGTTTAATAAACACTTTAAACCCTTAAACCCAATAAAGTGAATATTAAAGCTGAATTCAAAATAATCAAGCAAGAATCTGCACAGAAATATAACTGAGCTAAAACGAGACATGAACAAAACAGGTCAAATGTCACGCATCTATGACCAGGGAATGATAACTTAGACAAAATGCTTTACTCAGAGCATGATGTGATCGTTATGTTGGTAGGCAGGTTTTCAAAAGGCAAAACAGGCATTAGGCCTGAGTTGTAGGAGCTCATATTGCAATCCCATTGGTGAGGGGGCTAAAAGGTTTGTGATGCATGGGGTTTAAAGGTCTACTCCTAATGTTTCATAAATTACTGGCATGTAATTATGTTACATTATGACACCCAAACCTGAGCATTGTGTGTCCAAAATCTCCTTCTTCAACAAATACATTAACATGCATATATACGCACAAAAAGGCCATGGCCATTGTTGCTCTCTCTGGGAAAACTCACAGCTTGGGTTCTTTAGCTGCTGTTTTGTCTGGCCCTCCATTCAAAATGGCCCCCTCATGACCACGCACATTATCGTCCAGTCAGGCAGCCCCCGTGTGGACTGAGGCTCCCTGGGTGCGAGCAGTGATTCATGGCAGCGAATGCTGAAGCCCGTGATTGAGCCAAGGAGAGCAGAGGCTGCTTAGCAATAGAGGTGACTCAAAAGTCTGGCTCCAGGACTGAACCATGTTGCGACCACAGGGCCCGGGGGAGGCAAAAGGGGAATGGTCAGTGCTTTCCTGTGTGTGTGTGTGTGTGTGTGTGTGTGTGTGTGTGTGTGTGTGTGTGTGTGTGTGTGTGTGTGTGTGTGTGTGTGTGTGTGTGTGTGTCTGTGTGTGTCTGTGTGACAGAGACAGAGAGCCATGGATGGTTAAGTCCAGACTAATACTGGAGTGTGTCTGTTGAATCCACACTGCTCCACATATCAAGGACAATCTCAAACGGGCTTTTTTAACAATCTTAGCTCGGAGGCAGGTACAAAGTACTAAATGTTTAGGTGTTATCTCTAACACTCACCCAATCTAACAAAGCACTGGTTTAAAGGGCACTAGGAAAAGACACAGCAAGAAACAAAGAGGGTTACATGGAAAAGAGCTGAAAAATGATAGTAGCTGCTAAGATTCTGAAACACTATTCAGGGCTTCAGGCAGGCACACAAATTCTTTATCCTCAGGCTAGAAGGTGTAATTTCCCCCTCCACTGTCACAAGAGCCATGTTAAAATTATCTGCTCCTCAACAACTGACTGCTCTCTCTCTATTTATCTCTCTATCTATCTACATCCCTCTCTGTCTCTATCTATCTATCTATCTATCTATCTATCTATCTATCTATCTATCTATCTATCTATCTATCTATCTATCTATCTATCTATCTATCTATCTATCTATCTATCTATCTATCTAGTCTTGAAGATCAAGGCACTCAAAATAGAAACACTGGCATCCTTCTTCGTTGTAACACACGGTACGATGCGGATGGAAATGCTGGCCCCACAGGACACACACATACACACACACACACACACACACACAAAAAGAGTGGACTGCTGTGGGGCAGACGCAAGACTATCTCTGTCTCACGTGTCTCTCCCTTACGGCCGCCTGCTGCTCCTGACCTTCGAGATGTTTTTCTCTCTCCTTCTCCCTCTCCCTTTATTCCTCTCTATTTCACACTCATTCAACACACACACACACACACGGAGCTACGCACATCTTCACTCGCTTAGACAGACAGACACACAATCACACCCACACACACACCTACACACACACACGTAGGTGTGTGTGTGTGTGTGTGTGTGTGTGTGTGTGTGTCTTTTCTACACACCACCCAGTCACTCAGTATTTTGTCATTAAAAGGCATTGCATTTCAAGCTCGGATCAAGCAGATGGGGCTGTGTAAGCATTGCTGCTCCTTCACACAGCACCTTGGCTTAAGTACAGACGGTCCATATGCATTAAGGCACTGTCCCTGAGCACAAGCACAGAAACACACATGAGAATGCATGAATGCACATGCACAGCCTTCCTGGAAAAAGAGAATCAGCATGGTTGTGGATGGCTGCTTCATGTGGGTACTGTGCATGTCCGTTGTGTAATGGTTATCTGATGCAGCTGAATATCTTAAGACACGCTCTAGAGGACAAGAACGCTCAACAGCAGACAAACGTATTATGTCTTAGCGGGGAATGCGTCCCTGTTAGTCACTCTTGTTCTAATAAATTTATTAGTCCTTCCTGGAGATCAGCGGTTTGTGCTCCGGTGGCAAAACCTTGACAAAATTACTCTCATAAAGTTCAATGGGTTCATAGTACACACAACTACATGCACACACACGCACAGGTGAATGTAATATAAGTCTATTTATGTGACTTTAGACACATTTCTATGTCTTCTCCAATTCTCGACATTTGCATATTCCTTTGGGTGTTTGATTTTAACTGCTTTTCCTTTTTTCTTTCGCTTGTCTTCCAAGCAACAAATGTCAGCTAATTACACCATACATGTCTGGATGAGTTCCATCTTTCCTTTGTGCGCTGCTGTATCAGGCTGCAGGAAATACTGTATAAGGTAGCAGAGACACCAGTCAGGTACAGCGGGCAGTGAGGGTAAAACAACAAGACGACAGCCCTTAGCTCCATAAAAGCGGACTCATCACTTCATATCACCAAGCTTGTGGTGTATCATTCACTGCCAGAAATGAAGCAATAACACTTTAGACCTGATCTAATCTGGCAAACCAGGCTTAGGAGTCAGTCGAATGCAAAGCGGTTATTTTTTATGTGCTCCGAATTTAGTGGAAAACCGTCTCACAAAAGATCTGATTTCATCTAATGACACACTCACAAATACAAACCATAAAGTCAGACAGGAGGGAAAAGTGCAAGTCATTGTCAGTGTGTGTGGAACAACGAACTGCCACCTTGGTGTGTGTGTGTGTGTGAAGTGAAGCCTTGAGGATGCAGCCGCACCCCTGAGTACAACTAACCCTCATAGAGAGAGAGAGAGAGAGAGAAAGAACGAAAGGAAGACGGACAGTGTGAGGAGATTAAAGCTGAACATATCAATACAGATAAACAGCTAAGCCCCAACCTGCACTACAGGGCATAGTTAGCAACCATTTACATTCAGTGTCGGCTCTGAACAGATAGCAAATTCAAATGATGTTTATTAGGCGCATACGTCTCAGACAAATATTCTGATTAAAATGGGAGAAATATAATTAATTGCTTGATTCACTGAATGAACCCCGAATTTGTAATGTAATCATAACAACTGTTTTTCAAGGGACTCTTGTTAAATTTAATTGGGGAAGCAAAAAAAAAAAAAGAAATAAAACATCCTCTTTCACTGAATGAATGAAAATCAAATTAGGCCTAAAACTGGAGGAGTCTGCAAGTATTTTTTTTTTCTGGCATGCCATATAAAAACTGTTAAAGGAAAAGTATGTGACAATGTGTATTATAAAAAAAGATGTGTCTTAGCAATATTGTAAGACAAGATATACAAGGGCACTCACTGTTAGAGATGTCTTCAGCTCTTTGACATTACTGCCACAACACCTGGAGAAAAAGCAGAAACAAAAGATCAGTCCGGTTTGGGTTAAAAATACAGTGTGAGTCAGAAGAATAACATGTTTCATGATAATAAAACGATGACATTATGAGTACAATTGTGATCAGTTCTTTCGTCTGAGATCCTGTAGTGTGAGAAGCACCTAAAAACTACCTAAGTTACTGTAACACATCTTAGCATTTGGGGGTATTTGGGGATTTCAGACACATCAAAAAGAAAATACAGTGACGTCTGAAACACAGCTGTATCTCAACACTCACACAACTTACACACACACACACACACACACACACACACACACACACACACACACACACACACACACACACACACATAATAAGATATTCACATACAGAAAAAAACTCTCTCTCCCTGAGCTGTTTCTTGTAAAACCTGTTTGTTAGAAATGGATCTAGACACTGGAGCTTTGACTGTGTGGATATTTTCCCCAAACACAAGACAGTTCTTGCAGAGAACCAAGCCTTACTAGCGTTCTCACGCCCATCTCTCATGCATTGTCTCTGAGGCCCTCCTGTACTCTTACAGCCAGAGTTTAATCTAAGGAGCTCACCAAAACAGACACCTCCCTGCAAGAGTATATATCATATCACAGAGAGCAAACACAGCAATAACAACTTTTATTTACACTTTGTAAATCTATGTTAAGTATTCAGGTAGAGTTTTAACAATGTCAGTGAACTAACAATGAGATTAGATTGTGTGTGTAGGTTCTCAGTCATCCAGTTCATGGTTATCCAAAAGGTTGTTTAAGTCAATCCACTGGACGTTGAGAAAGTTCTTGAAGACGTTTCGTCTCTCATCCAAGAGACTTCTTCAGTTCGAAGAAGTCTCTTGGATGAGACACAAAATGTCTTCGAGATTAGATTGCATCCAAAAAGTTCAAGTGTGTGTGTGTGTGTGTGTGTGTGTGTGTGTGTGTGTGTGTGTGTGTGTGTGTGTGTGTGTGTGTGTGTGTGTGTGTGTGTGTGTGTGTGTGAGGGAGAGACTAGCAATCTAACAAGGTTTTGTTGACAGTGAACACATCCATCTGGTAAACAAGAACAACAATGGTCGTCTGGTGGAAACTGCACATGATATAATCAACCACTATGACTCTGTTGCATCTACATATTTCTTTTTTTATTATCATAAAGAGCATTTGCTACTGTTCTGCAGCAATTTCTGTAAACAGAATTTGTTAAAATAATAAAATACTGTGATAGGTGTCAGGCAGTTCAGTCAAGGTGATTGAATATTTCTAGATGCCCTTCAGTCATAACAAAATCTGTGACACATAATGGAATGCAGAGCTGTCATTACTTAACACATATCACCCGTTAAGAATAACCGCAGCATTCAACATGCACGCCCACACACACAGACACACACAGACACACACACACACACACACACACACCACACACAAATACTTTGATAACTCATTGCAGTGGTAATGAAAACTGAGAGCAAGGTAGTCTGAATTCATCTTCTGCTTTATCATAAAAGCTTATTAGAGGATGATTAAAGGATCTCTGCTCATAGGGCTTCAGCACAACACAGAAAATGATTTGCCAGCCATGAGACAGGTAAATTAAATAGGAAAAGAAATCCACTTCAGTCTGCCATCATTTGCCTGACTGAAAATCAGACTGTTATTCTATTAACCTCATTTTACTATGAGATTTTTCTCGCTTCACATCTGTGGCGGATGGATAAAACAACAGAAAAATACATTTTCCTGAAGAAACCTTCTGGAACTGCAATGCCATGATAAATCATGTCAACATATGGTAATACAACACAAACCAACAACCGTTTTCTAACGACAAACAGCAGATTGTCCACTAATTGGCAGGTTGGTGGTTCAATCCCACCTCCGACTCTTGTCCCTGATCCAACATTGTGTGAGTGGAAGAGCCAGCGATTAAAAAGAGAAATGTTGTTTGTCGCTACAAACGAGCATGTCAGCAATGTTCGTGGCATATTTTTTGGGATTTCGTTGGTGGCAATAATGAGACTATGTTTTGCATTTTTCAGAATCCTTTTGTCATGCTAGCTCATTCTAGTTAACAGCATAGGAGGTGTTGATTGCTACTGATATCAATGGTGTATCAATCATTGTAAATAAAATTTTTACTTAACATGAGTAAGTTCTACCCATGTCTTTTGGATTTTGTACTGCTGCCATTAGGTCCAAGTTTGCCTTTTGTGTGTGCGTGTGTGTGGTGTTTTTTTTTGTTTTTTCTTTGCTGGTAGCCTGGCTGGTTTGTATCTGTTGTGGACAGCTGTCTCAAAAAAAGATCTTCTTTCTTTCATTCATTCGTTCATGCATTTATCTTCCTAACCCGCTTCATCCGCTGTCGGGGGTCGCAGGGTGCTGCAGCCTATCCCAGCCGACTGTGGCGTGAGGCAGGTGACACTCCGAGCACGATGCCAGTGCACTGCAGAGCCACACTTATACACAGACAAACACACACACACTCAAACCTACGGTAAATTTGGGAGCAGCGCATATTTTTGGAGGTGGGAGGAAGCTGAAGAACCCAGAGAGAACCCACGCAGCCACGAGGAGAACATGCAAACTCTGCACAGAGTGCAACTGGAACCCGGAACCACCTTGCTGTGTGGCGACAGTGAATGGAATTTGTTCAGTGATGGTAGACTAAGTTGGTTGGTCATCTATTTTTTGCTGCTTACAATTTTTAATATCTGTCTTGTCAAACCAGAACACTGCCACAAGGTAGGCTGGACAGGGAATGCTATTGGTGTCTCTGTGTTCTTTCCTGCTGCTGCTTGTTAATTTATGTTTCGCTCATGCTAAACCAAACGTGGCCAAGTTGGCCAAACTGGTTAATTCCAGTGTTGCTGATGGTTACTGATGTTATCTACTGTACAAAGGTGGTCAGAGCCCTGAACTGTCATTACCAATAATCACCAATCACATCTCTGTTTGCCATGTCTTTATGTTTTGCCCCAAATAATAGATGAAAGTATTGATTAGAATATTAAAATGTTAGCAATCAATACTGGTATCTGTATCAGTATCATTAAAATAATAGTCATCTCTAGCTTTACATAGTCTAAATAGTAGTTCATTTATGATTAAATGATGTATTTTTTCAGGTAAATTTGCAAAGCAAATTAGTAACTAAAGTTGCTAAGTGTAAATGTATCTCAAAATTGTACAAAATTGTAGTACTTGTGCAAATGTGTATTTCACCACAGCAAAATGATACAACAAATTATAACCCTACATTATGGTAATGAACTGCTAACAATACCACAAAACAATCATCATTACTTTCATTACACTTTACATAGTCATTGCTATCTAGTCAAACTGGAAAAAAGCTGAACTACAGGAACTGTTTAAGTTAGAATTACCTGCCTTTACTCTGCTGGCATGTTAGCACATTGTGCAAGACAGTGTGCAACCCTTCTGCTGTGATGTCTCTGTGAATCGTCTTGTTTAGCTTCCCTAATCTACCCTTCCCCACCCCCTCAACCACACAGATGTTGACTTTACTTTAGGATTCAAGCAGCGGCTCTACAGCATCTGCACAGGGTTAACAGGAAAGAGAGAGAGAGAGAAATGGAAAAGAAAGAACGAAGGAAAAAAAATGTATATCACATTTATTCACAGAAAAACAAATTCACAGATTAATCACACTCATACAAAAACCAAGAGAGATTCACACAAAAAGGAATTCACATACAAAAATTTAAAAATAGAAGAAAATGAATAAAGTAAACAAACATACATAAATTAAATTAAATAATGACTGAACACTCAGCACAGATACATTCATTCACAATACATTCTTGACACACCACAAGTTCCTAAAAGTTTCCAAATCGTTCATTGCTTTTTAATAATTCAAATCAATCATAATTCTCGTTTGGACCATTCTCTTTAAAATGACTTCTGCTCTACAGTCTGAAGAGCCTTTCACCTTTTTTTTTCAGCTTAAATAAATAGAGATTTTTGTTTAACCCAGAAGGAAGTTTAAAATTAATTCCTTTTTTTGGGTTTTCCCTCGTTTGAAACCGATTGTGTATACCTGTTTATTAAAAACAACACAAAATGAGAGAAACACTACCTCTAAAAACAGAAAAAGGTTTTGGAGCCTCTGACAGTCCAGGAAACAGAGAAAAACAGTTTCTCTGCGAGAACAGAACGGACAGTTTTCCGACACATTTGGGTTTAAAATCTAAATAAAACTGTGGATGGCCACAGCACCATGTAAAACCCTCCATCGGAGATCTCCAACTTTTTTGGTTAGCGGTGACTTCTAGAAAAACTCCCATGAAGGGTTCTCCGGTGCAAGACCGGGCTGAACCCTCCATGGTGTCTTAGCGCGATCTTTAAGTTTGTCTTTGTTTAAAATTTTTGCCATCAGTTTGTACGCTTTTTTTCCATTACTGTCACTGAGTCTGATCGGGTCTGACACAGAGTCATTAAAACAAGGAGACAAGCTGTCTACTGGGAAGGGATAAGCATCATCGGGATTTAAAAGACCTGCACAATAAGAACTGATCAAATTCAATTGCTATGGGGCGAGTCGGCTCTTCCAGCTTCTCAGCAGTCTTTCAACGAGCCTCACTGACGTTACACCCACAGCGGAGGACAGAGCAGCATCTTTAAAAACAGGTCCATAGAACTACACCACATGTCCAAGGGTGGAGATTTTAACAGTGATGAACTTGTTTTCTACTGCTGCTCCTGCAATGTCTTTCACATTAAAAACTCCTTTTTTGATGACATGTTCTTTTAAAATCCAATAAAGTGAATTAAAATCATTTGGTCTCTTCTTCAGTAAAAAGCCTCAGATTTTAAAAACACTGATAAAAACAGAAAGGTCTTTTAGTTTGTCGCTGCTCAGGTCCATTAAAAACAAAGCATGGTCGAGTCCCAGACCCCAACACTGAGCTAAGACTGCCTGTGTTGTGGGCCACCACACCAGGTCTTCAGGGCCAGTCAGGAACTGTAGTCGAAAAGCAGCGCCCCTGCTGGCCAGATGACTGAGCCCCTGCCCTCCTTCCTCTCTGGGCAGAAAGAGGACGCTGTGTGGGACCCAGTGACGGCAGTCCCCAAAAAAGTCCACCATTGCTGCCTGGATTTTTGCGAGCAACGTTGGTGGTGGGTCAATGCAGGACAGCCGGTGCCACAACATTGATGTGACCAAGTTGTTAATGATTAAAACACGTCCTCAAAAGACAATTTCATTAAAATCTACTTCCAGTTTTTCAGCCTCCCTTTTCCTTTTTTTAACACCTTTTCCCAGTTCTTTTCTACAATATTTTGGTATCCCAGATAAACTCCAAGGTATTAAAACCCTTTTTTTTTTCATTGGAGCCTATCTGGGAGCCTGATCTCCTCCAGCCCACCTCCCACCATTAGAGCCTCGCTCTTCCCCAAGTTGACTTTTGCGGAGGAGATCTCACTAAAAAGTTTCACAGTTTGTTGTAAAATATCTACATCATTCTGTTTCTTAATTGCAACAACAATATTGTCAACATTTGCAGAAATTTTAAAACCCTAAATAGAACTGGGGATATTAAAACCAGAGAGGCCCACTCTCAGTTCGTTTTAAAAAAGGCTCCAGGGCCAGAGAGTACCAGCATCCCTGAGAGGGGGCAGTCCTGTCTCACACCTCTCTGGACTTTAAAAGAAGCGCTAAAGCCACCATTAACCTTAAGTACATTTTCATTGCCTCCATACAGGGTCTGAATCTTGGCAATAAAGTTAAGAGCTGAAAGCCAAACTTGTCAAGGTGTGCCACAAGTACAAGTGTTCAACTCTATCAAAAGCCTTTTCTTGGTCTATCGAAATAAGAACAAGTTCTGTGCTCAATGAACTTGAGAGTTCCAAAACATTCCGGATTAAATATATGTTATCCGTGATTAGCCTTCTCGGTACACAGTAAGTCTGGTACACATGAACAGCCTGCTCCATCACTTTTTTTAGCCTGTTGGCCAAGACCTTGGAGAGGTGCTTGTAGTCTGTTAAGAGGAGGGACACCGACCGCCAGTTCTTGATGTCCTGCAAGTCTCCTTTTTTCGGCAGGAGCGTGAGGACCGCCCTCATACAGCTCAGGGGCAGCCGATTTGTCACCAGGCTTTCCCTGAGCACGGAGAGCAGGTTCTCGCCAATCACTGCCCAGAATTCTTTATAGAATTCAATAGGCAGGCCATCAAGGCCAGGAGACTTGCCAGGTTTCATCCCCTGCAGGGGTGCAGACAGCTCCTGCAGGGTGATGTCAGCATCTAGACAGTCATTACTGTCTGCTGAAACTCTGGCAGACTGTAGAGAAATGTTTTCAATGTTTCAGGTTTCTCAGTGTACTCAGAATGAAACAATTCTTCACAGATCTCTGATGGCTCTGACCAAGTCACCGGAGACATTCTGAGTGTACTGTAGACACAGATTCTTGATCAGGCTTTTGCCTACATCCCACCACTGCTGCAGAGAGCTAAAAACATGTTTTTGTTTTTTTAATACTTCCAAAAAGCGATAAAAGTTTTTTTAAAACATCTATCAGATAAAAGCATAGTGTTAAAATGCTAGAAAACACTTCCAGCTTTCATGTTATGAATAAAAATACAAGACTGTACAAGAGCGTGATCTGTAAAACTGTCTGGAAATATGGAAGAGTCCTTAAAAACACTAAACTGGTGGATAAAACAATAAAATCTATCTAATCGTTACATGGATAATGTTTTCCCTCTACAGCCTACCCATGTGTACTATCGACGTGTGCCTCTAAAATTCTACCACATGTCAATCAAGTCATTTGAATTTATAAAATCTTTCAGTTTTTTGTTTGATGCACCATGAGGCTCCTGGTGATTCCTTTCTAGAATTGTGTTTTCCATACAATTAAAATCCCCTCCTAAAAGCAGGTGTTCCCCTCTGCTAAATTTCTGAACATTAGTTAAAATATTTAAAAAAGCCACTCTATCTGCCTACAGTTGGAGCATACACACAGATAAAAACCAACATCTTCCTTTCAATCGTTGCTTGTACTTTTTAAATGTGGCCACTAAAACAAAGCAGGTTTAAAAGCACAAGAAAATAGAATTCCCAGTCCACCCTTGGTGCTGGCTTTGTGGCTAAAATACATTTCTCTGTTCCATTCTCTCTTCCAATTAACCATTTTCCACATTCATCAAACTAAAAACAGAGGATCTTTTCTCCATGTCCCTCGTTCCATTAATGTTCAGTGTGCCTAGTTTAAAACTACACATGTAAAAAATGGAGCTTAAAACAAACAAGCACTTAAAACACAGGTTTAAAATGCCATACATAAGGTTTTTTACTTTTCTCATTAGTTTCCTCAGTCTAAAAACTTCTTGGTCAGTAAAAACTGGTTGCTCGCTTCGTTCTGGGTTTTTTAAATAAAAATGGATGCTATCTAAAAACATGTTGAGGTCAGGAAGGAAATTTTACACTTTTAACCCTTAGACCTTTTGTATCATGCACAATTTTATTTTATTTTTCATTTTTTGTGAATCATATTTTTCGTTTACGGCATCTTTCAGACTTCTTTCATTTTCACTGTCAGAGCTACTGGTATAAATTGGTGTCTTTGTATTTTTTTGCTTTGCAACTTTTTTACCTTTACTATTTCTTGTGTCAGAGTTTTTTTCTTTTTGAAGCTAGTTTTAAAAATTCCTCATCTATTAACATGTCTTCCTTCTCCTCCATTAGAGACTCTGCCACTCTGGCAGGAGTCTCTCTGGCCCCATCAACCTCCCCAAATCACCCTGTGAACTATAATTGACATTATGTGTGCTTTGTGTGTCAGTTACTTGTGTTGCCATTATTTTGTTACCCGTGTCCTGTGTGTTACTCTGTGGCTCCGGGTCGGCGATTCAGCGGGAGACGGGGTTGGGCCTGCAGCACAGGAAGCCGCTGCAGCCACGTAACAAGCGACAGGGCTTCTCCTCTGTTATGCAGCAGACGCTGCAGTCCCTGTCTCCGCAGCAGTCGCGGGTGTCGGCCGCGCAACAACCGCGGTTGCCGCTGGTTCCGCAGCGGCCACAAACGCCGGCCGCCCAGCAGCCAATGGCTGGTTCTCATCGTCCTTCTCCGGACAGGAACGGATGAGATGTCCCTCCCTTCTGCACTTGAAGCACTTCATGTTCTCAGTCGTGACATAGTAGTCAAAGTTCTCCACCCTGAACACAAGCTCGATGTTCAGTTCTTCATCGATCTTTTTAGGGACTATCAGAACTTGTCTCCTGAATGAGACGATATGCTTCAGGTGGGGACTCTTACAGCCGAGCGGGTTCATTTTAATAGGAGACAGGAGTTGACCGTGTCGGACAACTCCTTCTCCAGGACGCCGTTGCAGATGACCGGTGGTGCGTTTGATATAATCACCTTCTTCGTAGGGTTCGCCAGGGTGAGGACGGGGGTAGAGGTGTTCTGAATTACCACACTGCTCTCAACTACCTGGTTCACCTTTTCAACACTGCCAAGGATTATCACCACCACACTTTTCATTCGGGAGGCTGACTTTATGCTGCCGTACCCAACGTTCTCTCCCACGGCTAAACTAACCTCATCCACCAAGCAGCTGACGGCCGGTGCCAGTTTAATGGCATGCCGACATGTCAGCCTCTCCAACCTGGAGCTCACCAACCCCTGTGGGCTGCTAGATTACCCCCTAATCCCCCCAAAACACCCACAAACTCCCAAAAGTAACTGTGATTAAACTATATGAACAAAAATGTGAATAAATATGAAAAATAAGCAAAAAACAGAATGAAAAACTCAGAGATGCCACCCTCTCCTCTCACGCCCTTTCCCAGCATGCACCAAGAAAGAAAGAAAGAAAGAGAAGGCAACACCATGTCCCATGTGAGCCTTCTTTAGAAAAAAGATCATTGAGCATGGAAAACAAGTGTACTCTGAAAATAAACATATTGAGATTGGCCTAAAATCCCTTGCTTTTTAATATTTGATGTTGTATCAGAGGAGCGACGTTGAGGTGTTTGTCTCTGTTGTCTCTGTTGATCTCTGGCACACCAGGGCCTGTGGGAGTGAGCTAGTGAGAATTGGCCGCAGACATTTTCCTGAAGCCCCCAGAACAAAACAGGCAAGTCTTGACAGTCTGTCCGCCACTGAGTCGTCACACAATCAGTTGCAGGAAACCAATCCCTAAATAGCAGTGATTCATCTCTTCATCACACACAATGCCAGTACACAGTGCACAAAGAAGCTCTCTCTTCCCCCCCCTCTCTCTGTCTCTCTCTCTCTGTCTCAACCCCTTCCCCCTCGTATGGTCTCTCATGCTCCTTAAAAATAAGTGCTTCTCCCAGCTTTCTTTGCCCTGTGATTTACTGGCAGTATTTAACTGCAGGGCAGCATCTTTTATTGTTACATGATCTGGAGCTGAAAGCTGACAAAATGGAATCTGTGCGGCAGTACCTTTCTATATGTGTAAGTGTATATTCTGGGCAAAAGAAAAGAGCAGCTGGAGGAAAAAAGAACTGGAAGAGAAGCGATTGTCTAAGTGCAATTCAAATCCTCCTAGCCTCCTGCTGCCATATATGTGAATATTCGTGTGTGTTTGTCATTCCACTAAATGGTTTCTTCCTTGACTTGATGGAGCAAGTGCCATCTCAAGGGAACGGGTTACACCACACATAAAGTAAAGGCTTTAAAACTAGAGTGATCCATTTGTGAGAGGGAGAACATATGAAATACCAGGCTGGATTGTGTGCCTCTGTCTTTTTGTCTATGCACGTATGCGTGTTCTTATGTTGCCATGATAACTTTTTTTTTTCTTGATGGCAGAAAGCCCATTGCTGCATTAGCCAATCCACTTCCTTTTCTTGCTTTTCTTTGCAAGATAAAGTTCACTCAGATATGCACTCACTCTGGCCTGACTGGTGACTGTCCACAGTTGCATTTTGAACAATGATATCAGTACAGTATGTGACCAGATCATCACCAGTGGATAATCAGGCAAGCACAGGCCTACACAACAGGCTCAGTGTATCATTACAGCCTTGATGATCCATCAAGATGACGTGTGAAGGTCAGAGTAGCCGTGACCAACACAGCTGTCACATCTCCTCCCAGCACCCTCTTGACTAACTGGCCTTCCAAAACACTCAGCACAAAACATGGCCAACTGGGGAGCATGGGGACCAAGACCAGCAGAACTAGAGGCCAGGCTTGTATCATGACACACATTAAAGTCTAGAGAAAAGGCCAATCAGATCTGTTTTGCTGCGAGCACAACATGGAAACTGTTGGTGTACCTATAATGAAAAACACTACAAAAGCTGTTGGTATTGTCTTATAATATTTAATTCAACATGCAGTATAGTCACAGTTTTAAATGACTACCAGCTCTGTTGTATAAATGGACAGTGGAGATGTGTGGTGAGCAGATGTGAATCCACTTTGATTGCAATGACTGTGTGTGTGTGTGTGTGTGTGTGTGTGTGTGTGTGTGTGTGTGTGTGTGTGTGTGTGTGTGTGTGTGTGTGTGTGTGTGTGTGTGTGTGTGTGTGTGTGTGTGTGTGTGTGTGTGTGTGTGTGTGTGTATGTGTGTGTGTGTGTGCGTGCAATGTCTATTAAATGGATCTGCTGTCTCCTTGATCAAGGGAGTCAATAAAGGGCCAGTCCTGTCAAACCCTCAGGGGTGTGTGTGTGTGTGTGTGTGTGTGTGTGTGTGTGTGTGTGTGTGTGTGTGTGTGTGTGTGTGTGTGTGTGTGCGTGCGTGCGTGCATGTGTGTGCATTTGCTTGTGTGTATATTATGGACAGAATTTGAAGTACTCTGACAGGTGAGTGATTGAGTGCTTTCATTTCCCTCCAGCGACAACGAGACATAAACGTGCAAGCACATACACAGCACACGTTAAAAAAAAAAAACTCACATGAAACCACACAGTGGAGGACGGAGAAAGCAAGAGTGACAGAGAGCTGTTGTTTCCTAAAGGATGCTGCTCCTGCCTGCATGCTTAAATTAGCTCTGAATGTTTGGATTACACACTGGAGCTCTCACAGAGGATTTAGCACTCATGGTCTAAAGTCCAGCGTGTGTGTGGATGTTTCCATCTATATACAAGCACACACACACGCACGCACGAACACACACACACACACACACAGAATGTGTGTGGATCTCAAACACGCGTCACTCAGATGTCATTTGTTATACCCTGCAATACGCTTACATATGTTGCATCTTACTCAGTCAAAAGGTAAACTTTATTATGCTAACATGCTGACGGTGTAAACAGCAACAATGCACAATTTTTCATTCATCGGGTTGACACCATTGGGAGACTTTTTAGAGCACAGTCTTGGCTCCTGTTTGGTGGGGGGAGGATGGGATATGCTCATGGATACAGAGACAGGGAGGGAAAGAAAGAGAAAAAGAGAAGGGGAATAAGGGAGGTCAGCGCCCCCAGTCTCAGATAAAGGCCGTATCCCTCCCTCCTGCGTTGGCTTTCGAAGCCCCTGCCAAGATCGAGAGGCGTCTCACGTTACAGCTGTCTCTCAGTGTCATCGTTCAGACACAGAAAGCATAAGCGGGAAAGAGATAGAGTGAGAGAAAGAGAAAGAGATAGATGCAGAGGGGGAAAGGGGGACAATACCACAAACTGAGCTGGACTAAGCTTACATGGACAAAAAAAAAAACCAACAACAGCAGCAGGTTCAAATAGACAAGGATGCTTAAACTGTCTGGTGGTGTATTTAGCAATACATATTCTCTACAATTTGGAAATATTTTGAAATCACTTAAATGTGCTTTGACCTTTTCAAGAGAAATTATTTTGATCTAGTGTGAACACAAGTCAGGTGATTTCCTTCCCACCACTTGAGACTAACTGAGCACCACAAAAATCTCCACAGGAGGAAAAGAGCTTCATTTTGTAATATCTTTTGCTTTATGAATTGAGAAACATAAACAACCAATTCTTGGAGTAAGAGAATGTCTGTCAGACTGCGTGCTTAAAGACTTGTGTGGATTAGAAATTATTTAGTCACCTCGACGCACATGAGTACCCATTTTTAACCTTAAAATGCTAAAAACAGCAGCTTGTCCTTGGTCCAGTAATGACTAATCCAATGACAGCATTTCAGCAAGCACTTCTAACAAGGTAAGGCCATGTAGGTCAGCACTGCATTAAGTTAAATTCAGTGGTATTGCCAATTCTGTAGCATTTCCTTTTCTCCACAGAAATAAAAGAGCGTGTTCTGTGCAGTTTATGTAGATTTTTAGTCCAACTTTAGTTCTTACACAGCCGACACATTGAGAGCTGATTGTACCAGTGTGGTGTACATAAAGAATGGCTCTGAACAAATACACACTACACAGCTCCAAACTGCTTTCTTATTTGTTTTCCCTATCCTTGTCATTGCTGATGGTATTCTGTAGGAGTAAAATATTTAAAATTCTGGCTTAGCTTGGAACAGGCTTTGCCAGCACAGCTAAAATAAAAAGCCTTTGTGGCAGCAGTGACCAGATTTTAAATGCTGAAAAAGATCAATAAATGGGTGCTGCAACTGTGCGTGTGTAAGAGTGTGTCTGTGTGCGTATGTGTGCTATGCATAAATGCCTGTCCTCTGACAGCGTGTATGTGTGTCTATTCGTTCATCTTGACGCCCACTAAGGCTCACGCAGCTCCCATGCTTGCTACAAGCTATTCTATAGCATCATCAAGAACCCCACTGACCCAGAAGACAGGCCAAAAGAGAAACCAGTGGCATTCCCATTCCCACTTCCAAAATGACAACCCATTTCTGTTCCTTTTCCCATCAGAGCGCAGGTAGGATGGTAAAATTCAAGAGAAAAGTGCAAATACAGGCCCCCTGCTATAGACTGAGGACGCTGAGGCGTGGTGAACATAAAACTCAATAGCAGGCTTTTCAGAGCTCATCGCCATTTCCATAACCAAGTTCCCGCTGGAACAAAGATGAGGGACACCGAGACAAGGCGGACAGGTAAGGGATAAAAATGAGAGAAAACATCTCTCTTGGTTGTTTCAGGAAAACAACATCCCCTGATATCATGTTTATGCGATTCCAAACCACTCCTGTTCCACCAGATCCCGGAACATATTTGTTTCATGAGGTCAAATAAAAAGATGTCTTCTCAAGAAAAGGAATGCATTCTTTGAGTTACCATGTTTTATGCTGTTTCTTGTCATTCCACGGTTTCATAAAGACTGGCTTAAATGGATGCTTTCACCTCACATAAAGCCATAACCTTAATTGCTGTATTTGGAGAGGGAATATTTGATGGAAGCAAACGGTGAAGTTACAGTTAGGAGTAATTTTATGCATGTCATTGTACAGATCCACCAAACAAGAAGCACAACTGTATTTTCACCTCTTCACCAATGTACAAAACATAAACCAGGCCAGAAGTGGAAAAAAAATCATCAAGACCTTTAGAGACTTCATTAAAAGAAACTAGCCTGGACTTTCCAAGCAAGACTTCTCTTTAGAGGGGAATATCAACCTTTTCACCTTGCTGGTGGAAAAAACAAGCATCCCAACGAGACAGAACATGCAAAAACAACCTTGACTTTCATCAAGGAAATTCTCACATTGAATGATAAATAAATGCCCAGGGGATGAACAGCAAAGAAGCAGCTTATCGCCTTTTCCTCCCAAATTTGGTTGCTCTGTCTTCTGCCTGCTGAAAGTTAACACAGGGTGACCCACTTGCACTTAACACTGCTTATTGTGTGGTAATTAATCCACCATATGTAATCCACACTGAAATGTAAAGACACCAAAATGGGTGTTGAGGTGTTTAGCCTTAATGAACAATTGAGATTGCTCATTTGTTTCTACAACAAGGGGGGATGGCGCCCGATTGCACCAGGTTAGTTTTTATAAAATGCGTTTCTCATTACACAAACACGGGCAGCCTCACAGATAGCCGGAGAATTTGATGAGGCATAAAAGTTCCTCTTAGTAAACATGCACTTTGGACAATTATTTGCGTACCCTGACGACATTGAGTCCACGCGATGAACATGCTATGGTCCCTAAATAGCAAGGTAACGTGAGGATAGGTAAATCATCTGAGAGCAAGCAAAATTTCCAGCTGAGAGGACATTAACCTTCGAGGTTGTATAAACACATATCAATACGTATCTGGAATCATTTTGTTAACTGAGTCCAGACCTCGACTTCCTTTAGAAATATCACAGCTCTGTGTCAGCGCTTATGCCCAGAGATTCGACAGGGATCCCAGATGACTGGGTTTTTCTTTCCATTTGACTGTTTGCGAATCTTGTTGATTTCTTTAAAAATGTTTTTAAAAAATACTGAAAATGATCGATGTGAACTTTGGTCAAGCGCTGTGCATGTAGTACTGAATGCAATCAGTGTTGGAATTCCTTCTGAACCTGATGTTTGACATTTTGATTACAATCAGTGCAACTAAACATCAGAGAAGACCTCTGGTTTAGGTCTGACTGCTGCCAAAAAGTTGTTAGCCTCAAGGTAGGAGCCCCCCCCCCCCCAACAAACTTCAGATCTATCAGTGGATTCTATTATTAGATGTAATTTTGCCACCAATACATTACAGGAAATTAAATTTAGTTTTATGTTACTATGGTGTGGGCTGTATTCTTTGTTCTGGTGCCAGCTTCTCAGAATTTGTACATTTAGTCTTTGTTCATTTGAAGCTATTTTTTATCTTGTGTCATCCACGATGGTGGTGGTGGTGGTGGTGTGGAGAGGAGGATGAGGGCCTGTAAAGATGGGTGGGGGGCTGGGGGCAAGAAGAGGGGAAATAGCTGTTATTTTTTATGTGGATAACTACAACACACTCGAAGTGATCAATGTATCCTCTAGTCTTGGGAAAATAAGATCTCTCTGACAAAAAAAAGTTGACCAATGAAAAATGACCAATGTGAAATATTTGAGATATATATTACCCACAGATTGACTCTTTATTTTTGTCTGTCATTATCAGTTCAGCCGTAAAATAGTGAGAAACTCAGTGTTAGGGTTAAACATCAGAGAAAAGTTCACCAAGATTCCTGATTGCATGTCATTTCTACTTTCATTTTACCAATTAAAATTGAATTTTAGATTTGTCAAAACTCTGCTGATGTCATTTGTAATTCAAGATATAACAGCGTGGTGTTAAGGTAGCTGCTGTCAGTGGATGTCTTTTTTGCATTTCTGGCAGGGCGTTTACTTGGCATTTTTGGACCCACAGGTGAACCAAACCGGTGAACACCAGGAGTCATGTGGTTGCCATATGTGGGGGGGGGGGGTGATATCTACACTGTGGTTGCACAGACATGAATCTGAGTATGAATCGTGCCTGGAAATCATTCTGATGTCACTTAATGTGTGCCACCATATTGTAACGCCTCGTAGTGATGACTCAATCAATATACTGCACACAAAATACATTCCACTTTGTTTCATTTTCAAAGGAATATTGCCACCCCCCCCCTCCAAAAAAAAAAGATAGCTCACTTTTCAATGGTAACGGATTATAGAGTATACAACCATGTGTGCACATGGGATTGTCTTCTGAAAAGCTGTCCACGTTCTGTCAGATTCAGCACCCCCAGACACAGAGCTCGTGAACCTAATTTCACCTAATCAGCTTAGTCAATAGCAACCGTTTGCTGTGACTTTGGTAGACATGCAAATAGGGCTTAACTATGTCTATCCTTAATTCCTGAATGTTCAAGTCAAGCAGAAGTCCTCCTTTATCTTTTCAGAAACAACAGTACCAATTTGAGCAAAAGAGAGGAAGAAGGAACAAGAGAGAGAGAGAGAGAGAGAGAGAGAGAGAGAGAGAGAGAGAGAGAGAGAGAGAGAGAGAGAGAGAGAGAGAGAGAGAGAGAGAGAGAGAGAGAGCGAGAAGGAGAATAAAACTCCTCCAGAGTTGATGTTTTTTCTTGGCTCGGCAAGAAGAGACATCTCTGATATGAGTGTGCTTGAGGTAGCACAGTGTGCTTTCATTTCAAACCAGCATGGCAAACAAACTCTGACAGATTTGTTCCCCTTTTTTCACTTTTGCTCTTGCTCCCTCTCTTTCAAATTATGGGAAAACACACTGCACAAATATATTAGCACTTCATGTTGGTTTGTCTGCTCAACTGCAGCACGTGCACACACACTTACACACACAGAGAGAGAGAAGACAGTCAAATGAACACACATACAGTAAATTCAAACCTATCCAGACAAAAAGATGGTAACAATAGACAGTTGTAATAGTGTTAGAAAACTGTGAGATATTGTTCTGTTTCAATTTACTGATACCACTAATGGCTTCTTAGCAGCTCCATGAAATCAAGCAGCTGTCACGTCGATGCATCAGCAGTGAGAGGAGGGAGAGCCATCCCCATAAGGACAGAGGCACCGCGCCTTCATGTTTGGCTAAACATCTGCTCCTCTGCACTCAAGCTTTGCAGCAATAAATGTGCAAACAAAAGAGGTGGGAGGTGAAATGATCACATTTTCCATTTCAAAGCAGTTGTTCGGTTTGTTTTCTTTCCTGCTGCTCCTTCTTTAAAGTGCTTGCAGGACAAGGGGGAAGAAAGTGAGATCTAAGTTTTAACTCCCAGAAATACAGGAAACAAAATGGCTAAAATATTGCCTTTTGTGTGATGTGTTACAGAAACAAGGCCACCATTTCCTTCTGCAAAGTCTCCTGTCAGCTGCAAATCAGTATCACAGCTCAGTCAGGGGTAACTAGACTGTGTGTACGTGTAATGATGATGAGACGCGTGCCAGAGTATGCATAGACCTGGCACTTGTCAATCCATCATTCATCTATTCAACTCTGTGTGCACAGCTGTAGGTACCATCAATGCACCAAATATTATATATAATATATATTTGTGATCACATAATGATTTTAAATCATTTTTTTAATTCAAGATGGGGGTCTAATCGATGTCATTTGGCGGTGACATCAGGTTAAATTTCATTTTGACTGTTTCCTTCCTTCATTCATTCATTCATTCATTCATTCTAAATTGCAGACATGCAACATGAAGCTGTCCTGAGTAAACTTAGAAAAACCCATTGCAGAAAGCAAATTACTTTTTAAAATAAAACAAAATACTTTAAAAATCTCTCTCATAAAAACACCATCCCAACATTTAACGCCAACGCCACTTTATATTTGCTCTATTTAAGGACGTGTCCACCGGATTACCCCTCACGTCAAAGCCTTCACACATTCACACACTTCACACGTTCTCTCCACAATCCACAGACAGGACGCGATCCTTCGGTCTGTTTCTTTTCTAACAAGTCCAAAAGTTCTGTCAAACTTGTGAATAGAGGAGGAAAAAAAAAACAAACCAAAAAAAACGAGGATCCATTTTCTTTAAAAGTAGTGTTAGTGTGAGAGAGAGAGAGAGAGAGAAGGGGGGAAAGGTAGAGGTCCTTCAGATGGGGGGGGGAGGCGATTTTAAAACAACCAAGATGGCGAGAGGCTTGTTGTTTTGGAAGGGGCAGGAGAGGGGCAAAAATGGAGGATAGTGTAATATACACAAAGGAATGAATTTGAACAAGTCGGCCGAGCTGCTGCCAGCTTTGCCTGCATGTTTCTCTCCCGCTGGAGGAAGCGACCACGACGGCAGCCTCCCCGGCAGCCTCCCCGGCGATGGCGAGGCGGACAGAAAGGCTCAAACTCTGACCGACTAGGGGGGGGGTGAATTCAGTATTACACGTCAAAGTTAATCCAAACCGAAGGGGTATTTATGTGTTAGCCTCTGATTGCTTTATTTCCGTATTGACTGTTAAACTAGATGGATTTCAAAGGACGAGCAGCGAGGACCGAGGGCGGTCCGTCCGCCTCTCGTCAGCCCCGCTCCGTCAACGCGGACGGTTCCCAACACAGAAAAACACAAAAACACACCAAAAGTCCACAGTTTTCTCCCCCCCCCCTCCATTTACACGATCGATAAAAGTAAATAACAAACCAACACCCCCCCCCCCTCCAAAAAAAAACAAACAACTACTACAAAGTTTAAAATGTCCAAGATAAGACCGGTAATCAACCGGAGCAGCTCCGAGTCAACGGATCGACACAAAGACGGTCCCCCCTGTCGGGCGCCGCTCCGCAGGCGAACAAACACTCTTCTTCCCCTCGAAATCGAAGCGAAAACTTTAAAGATTCGAACCAAACACCACCGCGGGACACACAACCGACACCGTAACAAACGTAAGAGTGAAACTATAAAGCTGTTTAAACGAGCTAGGGGTAAAATATATATATATATATATATATATATTAAAAAAAGCCGAGAAAGTGTTCGCGGAGCCCGGCTCGTCGCTCCGGTCTGGGCTGTGAGGAAAACAGCGTCAGAGAAATAAAACACTTACCTTTTTTTTTTTAGTTTCGTCACTTTACTTATTTCCAACGTGGGTTTTTTTTTTCTTTTTTCTTTTTAAAAGCTCAACTAACGGCTTCTTGTCTTCTTCTTCTTCTCGTCTCTCTTTCTTTTTTCTTTTCTTTTTCTTTTTTTTTTTTTTGCCCCCTTGGTCGGTTTTGGTTATGAAAGAGGTCGGGGACGAATGATAAAGAAGGGAATTGGACAGTAATTGAGTCTCGGTGTGTGAGTGAGTGTGTGTGTGTGAGTGTGAGTGTGTGTGTGTATGTGTGTGTGTGTGTTACTAACAGCAGATTGAAGGAGACTCTTCTCAAGGTTTATTCAGCTCCACTTGAAGGAACCGACCTGACGTCAGCTCACTACTGCCACACAAAGAAAACTTATTATTTGTGCCGTGTCCGTCGTGAGGCGAGGACACTCTTATTGACCGGTGTTACCGCGAATGCGACGCCGTCAGTGGAGACGGAAGCGGAGGGGAACTTTATTCACGTCGCTTTTAGAAACACGCAGACCTGTGACGATCACGGCGTAAACACCACTAAACACACGAGCTGTATTTAAAACAACAACAACAACAACAATACCATTCATTCATGTTTTAACTTTCATTTAACTTTTAACAGGTTCATTCTTTTTTTTTTTTAAATCTTTTTCGCAGGATTTTTTTTTTTTTTTTTTTTGCTTTAAAAGGTGGATTTAACTGGAATACCTGAAAAATGTTGACATATGCGAATTATTTTGCAGCTTGCAGAGATATTAAAATTGCAGTGTCGTTTGTATGATTAAAAAAAAAAAAGTTATGTGTTTTCTTTATGTTTTCTTTATATTCTTTATGGAATTAATGTTTATATAATACATATTTTTATACAATCTTGAATTTTCCTTTAAAATTAAGATCTGTCTATCTATCTATCTATCTATCTATCTATCTATCTATCTATCTATCTATCTATCTATCTATCTATCTATCTATCTATCTATCTGTCTGTCTGTTTGTCTGTCTGAGTGTCATGTGTCTCACTATTAACAGACCAAATGTTGATCAATCAGAAGATGATACATGATCAAACAAACACAAATCAGTTTCCTACAGGCTTTAAATTAGAAGACATTTGTCAAAAAGAAAAAGAATGGGACAGATCTTCCTCTGGGTAGGATCAATACATTGCCTGGCAAAGACAGCCATCTGTGCCTAATTGTATGCTTTACCTCCTCTTCTGAACACACAATAAGCAACAGGCTGAACGCAGGCCCTCTGACCCAGACTGGGTTTCCAGACGGGGAAGATTATTTCATTCAACTGGAAAACAACAAGGGGGTGGAGGGTGGTGGTGGTGGTGGTGGTGGGGGGAGTTTTTGCAGATGGAGTGGGCAACTGTTCTTATATGCCCCACCCTGATGAGGATGAGGATGGGTCACGGAGCCAGAGCCAACTGGTGTGTCTCTACATGTCACATCAGCGCCTGCCTGTGTCCATTTTAACAGGTATTACACTGGATTAACAAACTGTCCACTGTTAGTTTATAGACATCTCATAAATCACACGCAAACAATGAACTCATTGTTAGCAACGTGATGGAGTGTTGGTTTACAGGCACGTTTATATTAATGCTTCATAAACATTATAAATGATTATAAATGTATTCAGTCTCTCCCTCCCTCTCTGTCTCTCTCTCCTCCCCCTCTGCCGTTATGTCACAACCTTCAAAAAGTGTCACTCGGACATCTTTTTATGTTATAGCAAAAATTGAAAAATGCTGCTCAAGTTATTTTCATTCATGAAAAGGCAACAAGAAGGAAATGGTGGCGGTGGTGTATGGATCTGATTAAACATTCATGATCGCTGGAGTTTTGGACGATGGACTCTAAACCCCTTATTCAGCTCGTAGCGCTAAAGCCATTTTGTAAGCTCGCTCTCCATGTTCTTTGGTCATTGATTTTCTTCTCTGCCCCTTTCCATTACCTGTTGAGATGGGGGGGGGGGGTCAGTGTGTCTTCTTCAAACACACACTGACACAAACACTCACACCCACCCACACATACACACACACACACACACAAACACACACACACACACACATGCTCTCTATCTGTCTCTCTAGCCACTGGCACCCTGGTGTATTTCTCCATCTCCTCCGCCTCCTGTAGCAGGAATGACAGGCCGTGAGGAATGACAGTGGTTCTGTTTGTCATAGTGTAGCAGCAAGAAGCAGGGATTTTTAATTGCATTGGAGAATCTTCATTAAAGAGAGCACATGGGGGTGGGAATGGGGGAGAGGGCTGCATGGGGTGGCGTCGGGGGGCAATCTGAGCATCGTCATTAGGAGAAGGCACTAGCAGCATAGAAGGGTGGGCCCTCTTTGCATGCACACAGAGAATGCCTGCCGTACCTCGGTCATTTGTAACATAATAAGTGCCAGCACAATGACTGCAATGCGAGAAAGCACACCACAGGGAAGAGAAGGGGGAAGGGAGGAAGCATGTCTGTCTAAAAGAGGGACTTTTTTTGTGTTGATTAGAAAGTATAATGAGCCACTAAAGAAATGGGAAAAAAAACTCTCCTGAGACTGATGGAAAACAAATTAATCCGGTGATTTGAATTTAATTATTATTTTTCTATTAGTCCACCATGCAAAGACAGGGACAGCCATCAGAAGCAAGGAGCTGTGCTTGCATTTATTGATTTTTGCCCAGACACATTCAGGGAATACAGATTCATCTGCTCTCCTCCCCGAACAAATCCGCTATGTGGGATTCTATTAACACGAGACGCTTCTAGCAACTCTGAGATGCTTAATTTGAACAACATAAATGGATCTTAAAACAGTGTTCACACACAACAAAAGAGGCCTAAAGATGTCTTTTCATATAATTGAATTACTCCTCACTTATTGTTTAGTCCCACATAATAACTGTTAAATAAACATGCAATAAATTAAATTAAGATGGCGTTCTGCTATATAGAACGAGTCGCGTGTTGTTTGT
Source organism: Antennarius striatus (assembly GCF_040054535.1). Lineage (NCBI taxonomy): Eukaryota > Metazoa > Chordata > Actinopteri > Lophiiformes > Antennariidae > Antennarius > Antennarius striatus. Next base: position 15,952,162 of record NC_090776.1, read on the forward strand.
CTCCGTATCCAACATCTTCCACTCTAATGGTTGAGTTTCATTTAATGTTTTGTTTTGAATTAATAGCAGAAATCCAGCAACCAGGCTATAATTATTCTTTCCATACATGTCGCATCGTCTCTTTGTAGTATCCTTTCAATACATCAGCAGTCTTGAACACAATGCATTGTGAGATGCAATGATTTGCAAAGTCAATGATTTGAACTGCCTGTGTGATGAAAGCACAAGGGACCAATTTGTGGCTGCTATATGTAGAATATTGGTGCGCCTCGAGAAGTACTCATATTCTCTCACTGACATGAAATTCAGCAATTATGCCAGATGAATGCTGTTATTGATTGGTACCCTCCGATTTCTTTCTGAAAAAGGTTTGCATTAAATATAGTGGCTGGCAATATGCGGACCCAGATATCTTGAACACCAAATCCACATAGGGATTTATGTGACAGAGAAATATACTTTAACTTTTAACCTGTAACCCTGGAAGAATCTGCAGGAAGAAAGTTCAAGGATGTTATATGAATGTTTTTGTGGTGAAAACGTTTTCCTGGCTAAAAGCCTGGTGATTCACTCAGTCTGTGGAAACAGTGCTCACTTGCAAAAATTAACTAGATTAAAAAGTGATTTGGGAAATTGACCAATAATGTTTTTCAAAAAAGGTTGACAAATAAATCCCTGCAACAGTCTAACTGAGCGTGCTCGGAGTATGTTTATTGTGGCGAATGTAACTGAGCAGAACCCTCTGCTGCATGATGTAATACACAGAAGGGAGAGATCATCATAATAGCAGAGTAGTAGAGTGAGTCATTCGTTGATGAGGTACATTCACCCTGTCATTCAATAAGGAGATGCATCTGTGTGCACATGTTGTCGGTGTGTGACCGACACAGGCAGAGGAAGAGGGGGAGAGAGGGAGCATTAGTATGTTCCTTTTCTGGGAAAGAGGAGTCATTTATGCCAGGAAAGTGGAGAAACAAGTCCCAGTCCTGCGTTGATGCTTCTCTCCATGAAGAATTGAATCACAAGCAAATGTCGCCCCAACCTGAGCAAAGCCATATGACCTTGAATCAAATAAAAACACATCTTTACCCAGTCAGTGTGTACACACCACGCAAAATGTCAGCAGATTTTCCATTTGCTAAATCTGTGCGTAAGTGCAGGGGTTTAGCTGAGGTAATCAACCTAGCATTTTCCTCCAAAGTCCATGAATATCACTCTGAAGGAACCCTGCTGTTAATACAGTCAGCAACAGTTACCTATAATTTAATCAATTTAAAATTAAGTGTCATAAAATTTCCCTGACTCACAGGGGCCAAACAAACTGATGTTACTTTCATTCCTCATGGCACTTCACCGTTTCACATTTTCTGCATTTTGAGATAGAGAAAGATGAGGGGATTCTTTTAATGGAAATTACTTTCACAGTTGATTTTCAAGCTCAAGTGCATTACTCTTTCATAAATTACACATGCTTTGACTTCTGTCCATGTGAATTAGTAGATATATCTATATCTATATAGATAGATCGATAGATAGATAGATAGACAGATAGATAGATAGATAGATAGATAGATAGATAGATAGATAGATAGATAGATAGATAGATAGATAGATAGACAGACAGACAGACAGACAGACAGATAGATAGATAGATAGATAGATAGATAGATAGATAGATAGATAGATAGATAGATAGATAGATAGATAGATAGATATGACACTTAACAAGTGACCATTACAAATTTTCAGATTATTAGTCATACAAGCACAGATGTAACCCTGCTCCTCTTCTTTTCTCTCTATTTCTTACTTTGTTTTTCGTTTTTTCAAAGTTTACACACTATTTTCCACATTAATACACTGCCAATTATGAATAATGCATGGCCGTTACCTGGAAAATAAGAAACATTGTTGTAATTCCATAGAGCCTATGTACTTCTTTTGAGTTACCCACTAGAGATTTGTAATAAAGGTAAAATCCCTTTTATGGGTTTTCACTCAAATGCAAATCTCCAGGAGGCTCTCCATTCGCATTGACAGACATCACTGTTGTCAAACTCAATCATTAGGGACTGAACAGCGTTCACGGTCAGTTTCCTGTTCTTTTAAACTGTTACTTTGACGAGTTTGATTTGGCACTGAGTTTCTTGAAAACTTGCATCAAAGCACAGAAAATGAAAACTAGTGTTGACACTGCAAATGTACCGAAAGTCGAATCTTTAGCTCAGATTATGCACAGCTGCGCTTCATGTTACATCACCAGCTTTTAACAACAATATTCTTTTCAGACAGTGATAGTAGTTTGTAAAAAATTCTTAAATGTTAAAATATCTGATCTTGAAAGATACTTCTGTGAAATAAAAAAAATAATTTGAAGGAAATAAAAGAATAAGCATTTTTGTGTAAGGATTAGTATTTTGGAACAAAAAGTAACATTGAATGAGTAGTGTATTTGAGAAGGTTGGGTTAACATTTGGTTAACATTTCCAGATAACATCTTTCTTTAAAATGATGCAGACACTATCAACCATTGAACATAACAATACATACACATGTTCACCAAAGTGTTTCCTGTCTGAATAATTGTAAGAGCTACCTGAAATATGAGTGGTCTCAACACCCACACATGAACACTTATAAAGCACGCTTCACACACAATACCTGTGTGGATTTTGATGTGGATGGTATATATAAAAAACCTTAGAGAGCGCATATGAATTAGGCGTTGGTTTGTCCCCCAGTGAGTCACATAGCTGTTTCTTACATAGAAATAAAATGGGAACTTAATCACAATACTTCCTGTGGTCTAATTATAGAGTTTAAAACTTCATTTAAATGTGAAAAGAATGTCCATGAGTAACATAAGAGCTATTTTCATAAAACAGTGTGTCAAATGCATCAAAACTGTTTTCTTAATAATTCCAGAGGCATTTTTGAATTTCCTGAATGAAGCTGAATGAAAATGAAAATGTTCCACCCCCACCACCGTAATGTCCCCATGCGCGAGCACACACACACACACACACACACACACACACACACACACACACACACACACACACACACACACACACACACACACACACACACACACACACACACACACACACACACACACACACACACACACACACACACACACACACACACACACACAATGGTTACCAGCATATTTATTCCTTTTACTTGTATCACAATGGCATGCAGAGATTGAAGTAATCTAAAATCTGCGGATTAATGTGACGAAAGGTGTCATAATAAAAAATCCCATTTGTCCCAAAACTGACTGACTTATGGCCTTCTTTAGGGATGCAAGTTATCTTGAACAATGTCCATGATATTCCCAAAGAAACATCATAAATATAAGTATGAAATAGAAAAAATGAGAAATATTCATACCTTTTTTTTTTCCTAGGCCAGACAGAGAAATTTGTGAATACATTTTGGGTATGAGTGTTAAAAGAATTTTCCCCTTGGGGTAACAACAATCTCTGCTGCATGATGAGCTGACATTTACCTCCAGCCCTGATTGCTCAGTGTTTCAGAGAGCTTCAGCCCCCAGTCCCCCCCCCCCCTTACAAAAAAAACTTTGACATACACATCCTAATGGCACCCAAATCACCAGCTTTCCTTCAGCTCACTGTTTATGGTCGGAAACTCAAAGCGTCAACAGTGAGCTAGGAGGAATTTTGAGAATTTATGGGTGTTACTTGTCACAGTAATCAGGGAGTCATCTTTACTGGGCTATTAACTGGTACATTCTCAGATCCTTATGAGAGGGAATTCTTCATGAAAGACAGTTGCGCTACTAAAAATGATGCCTACTGTATAAAAAAAAGCAAGAAAAAAATACTTTGTTCACTAAGATTTGGACTACTGAGGGCAACATCTGAACGTCAGCCTGTTTCGTTGTGATTAATGGCTGTTACTCCGGATTTGGTGACGTCATACACAAAATCATCTCTTAATAAATTTAAAGCAGGTTTGATGAGCAATATAATCTATTTACAGTTATATAACTTTTTATATGACAATTTATTCTTTAAGCCTACAAATTTAGAATTAAACTAAATACACCTGTTTTCCTTATGTAAACGACCATGCTTTAAAAATGGAAAATGTGTATATTTCTATTAGCGTGACTGTGTGTATTTGTGCTAAATTAATAATTGACAATATCCATTAATTACTTTGATTGGCAAAATAAATTATTCAACAGGTTCACAGTGAAATGGGGTGTTAATACAGCTCGGTGCAACCAGTGGTGAGATACTGAATAAAAATAAATAAAACATTAGGTTTTCCTGTAGAATGTAATATGTATGGATTTACATCTAGGTTCATATTTGAACAACATAGAGATATACTACCTTAAGTGCGAAATAAATCATTTATTGTAATGCTTAATCAATGAAATGAAACTATAAGAGGCTGGACCACGAGCTTAACAACACATCATCAGATTGCTCATCGACTTAAGTGGGCTTGTGGGGGTGGTCTTACAATGATTTTTAGGAGCGATGAAAACAGGCCCTGCGTTAATTAATACTGGCAGGTCACTCTTCCTCCTGGCAATGTGCAGTCAGACATTCTGGCCTGCCCTCTGTAACGCCTGGTCAAAAATAGGGCACCACACTGAACAGTAATGATCACAATGGTGACATCATCTTTGCCTTCAATGTCTCTCCTCTATGTGCTCTTCTTAACAAAGAGCAGCAGGCATGCAGGGAGGGAGGCAGATGTCACTTTGAGTCTGGGGAACATTAAGACCAATAAATGTTCTTTGAATCCTTGGAAAAGCCTTTTAGCAGCAATGTGGGGTACGGCATTGCGTTGCTAAAAGTCTCTAATTGCTAAAAGATCCATTTATCTTCCTGAATCAGGTGTATGGTTTTTTCCCCATGTGTCTGTAACACATCAGTTTAAATATATACATATAAGGCTATGATTTTATATATAATGATAGTGAAAACCTCTGCTGAGAGAAGAACGGCCACAAATAACTCACAAGAATTTTACATGGTGCCCCTCAAACATGTGACCTAAAATGTTAACACATGTGGCCTTGCTTTTCCTCCATTGTTTCTGATGTGTTCAGGTGCACGTGTTTGAAGCAAACACATGTTAAATACAGCTTAACTACATCATAAAAGGAATGAAGGCTTTCTCTGAATGTGAATGAAATCATTTGTCTGTCTGCATCTAAAAATTGCCATGGGATCATCACAAACAAAGACATTACACTGTAGGAACAAAACTGATCTCTGTTCAGTGCACAAATCTGTGACCACATCCAGCCTGTGGGTTGTTGTTTTACACAATTTGTTAAAGTTCATAAAATGATCTGCCAAATACAATTTTTCTAACAACAACCAAGCACGGGACATTTCATCAGGACAACTTACATTATGTACTTAGTAAGTTCACATTAACTTCACTGCTGTGAATCTTGTTTGGTTCAGAGAATCCTTCGTTAGATTTACGCTGGAAATAACTTATGACCCTATCCTGGTTTTTACTTCCTAGGCATTACTCAGAAGGCACAGGCTTTTGCTCTTTTAACCCTAGAAGACACTGCCCTTGTCTTTTAGTTCTCCTATAAACCAGCCTTTGTGGTATTCATATATCTCCACAAACAGTGAGACTAGGGGAGGAAGAGAAGCAGAGGGAGGGAGAGAGAGAGGAAACAGATTCTCAAGACCTGGACAAGCCGTGGGAAAAGAGGGGTCTTGTGGAGGAAAGGCAGAAATGTCTCAGGACATTCCTTTGTGATTACACCGTGCCGGACAAATCCAGACATTGTTGTACTTATTCGGTACAGGAGGCCTCAAGTTAAAGTCAATGTCATTAGTAAAGTGCAAACGTAAATGTATCCATGTCCTTGGATTTTTCAAATTTAAAAAATAATTCTGCACCAGCTAGAATTTCCAGTTGGAAAGACAAGCAGGTATGCGTCATATATCCAGACCACACAAATAAGAGGATTCAAGTAAGAGAAGGCCTCTGCGTGCAAATCTCAGGTTACACACTTGTGATTTGAGCTGAAACAGTGAGCTGCCTACAGTGCAGAATTTTTTTTTTCTTTTAAAAAGCACGTTCCTCCCTTGTCACAGCGAGCATGAATGAGGAGCAGCTCAAAGGAATGCACCATTATCGTCCTATCAGCAGGACTGGGGGAGGAGAACTTGTAGTCTCTCTTCACGTAACAGTGCGTGGAATCATGTATCTCAAGGAGGGATGCATGTGTGTGTGTGTGTGTGTGGGGGGGGGGGGGGCATGGGCCTGCAGACCTGCAACCACCGCTCCAACTCACCAGACCTTGCTCTTCCCAATTTGTCTAGGTCAGGCGTCCGTTGTTGTTTTTTTTGTCAGCGATTAATCTGCAGCACTGCCCTCTTATATTTATCCCTTTCACTCCATGTGTATCCTTCACCTCTTGTTCTGTTAGCCTCGAGTGGATTTACACTTGGTTTGATCACTATTCACTGTTGTATACATGCAAGTAATGATGTATTACTCAACTTTTTAAGTGCTACACTTTACCTGAGCATGATGAGCATCTTACTGACCTTTGCATTATTATGTATCTACTGCGCAACAGTGCTCCCACTCTGCTCTAAACTGACCTTTATGGACCCCCCACTAACTTAACATGAAGTCTGTGTGTTACAATTTCAGTTGGCAAATTAAATTCGCGGAGAGAAAACAAAATATGCATTAATGTGTAGAGTTTATGCAGCACATGTTAGGAAAATGCATAACATATATGCATTATCCTTGATCAGTGCTTTCTGAGTTTTTTTTTTTTTTATTGGATGAGAGTTAAAGTATGCAAATCAAATAAATCCTGTTAATCCTGGGTTTAGTGTGATGATGGGATCTACGATGCTTTTTGAAGCAATTATTCAAATCAATCTCATTAGACCTGTTGAAATTGGCTTTAATTGTCGCCCTGTATAAACAAACACGAATTTCTGGCACACAAATAATTGTGCATCCCAGTTGCAGCGTCAAGGTGTGGAAATTGTGAACTGGAGCGCCGTCTAGTGGCTGCTAACTTCACCTGCCTTCCAGATTAATGTCAGACCTGGACCGTGTCTCATCCACGCATTTATAAGGTCCTAAGACTGATTTCTTCTTCTTCACATAATTTGCATTTAAGTTGCTTATGTCATACAACAATTTGAAATGTTTTAACTCTTTAATCTCCGAGAGGTTTGGTGTTCATTTGTACTTTAAAGCTACTGACTACAAATAAAGTCACACAATATACTGTAGATGGCATATTCTTAAATAACTGCAACAGAAAAAAAGAAGTGAAATGATCTGTCACAGGTAAACTACATTGCTTCAGAAATAAATAAAATAATATATAAATAATGATGAAATAAGTAATTCTGAGTCATTTTTAAAATCAATATACAGATGGACAAAATACTTAGAAAATACGTAATTTAATTTAAGCAGTTTCTCTTGTTATTTATTCGTTTTGCAAATTGCATCAAGATTCCACTCTTTTCTGAGAATCTGTTTTTTTCAGCTTCTTATGTCATGTAAACGAGAACCCTAAGCAGCCATTTAATTTGACCCAGGTTCTGATTATTTTCAGCAGCAGAAGTAAATGCTACAAATGACAATTAGAGGGCGGAAGGTCTTTTGTGATTATGCACAATACAATTTGTAAAGCTTCAAACTGTGGCCATTCTATTGAAGGCGTTGTGTTCATCGTGACGTCTGAGGTCATTTTGATAAAGACAATAAATATGAAATGAATGGCCTCCTGCCCTGAATGTTCTTTTGCAGGCTTTGCTCATGTAATTTGTCCAATTTGTGTTTTTCTTTTTATCATTATCTGTCATTTTAACTTTTTAAGCTACAACATTTTGTCTGTGATAGCATTTATTTCATTTTGCACACATTTTGCCCTTTGCTTCAAATGGGTGAGGTGGCTTGAAATCCTTTTAGGTGGAAATTACAATAAATGCTTGACCCAAAAATGTACTTTCCACTAATAAAAGGGAAGTTCTATAAATTAAAAAGATTTTTTTTCCACTGATTTACATAATTATGGATAAAAATTTAGCTAGTTTTTATTTACATAAGATTGGGATTTCTGTCTCTAAGATTTGTTTCTCTACAAAAATACATAAAAATACATTTGCGTAGCAAAATGTATTGTACATTATTTTGTAGAAACAAAGCTGGTTTGGATCAACAGACGTAATTTCATAGGGATTTCATTAAAACACAGTTGATGGTGTTTGATAGATTCTTTTGTTTTGTTTTTTTATTCAAATCCCTTGGCTTCAGGAGATGCTGCTAAATAATTGGGTGTGTTTTCTAGGTTCAGGAATCCATAATAAGTTGTTTATCTGGTAAATACACAACACTGCCAAAATGTAGGTATCTTGAGCACCATTTTTTTTTGTGTTAATTTTTTAGTTTCTCCCTGGGGGTATTAATTTTGAAAATGTCAGAAAGTCATGTTGCAAATAAGATGCATCACATGCCCCAGTTTTGTCAAAAAACATTCAGTGATATAAAAAGATATGGTCCAGGAATGACAGATACATAAAACCCAAATTTAATAAAGGGAAAATATACAAACTTTCAAGAAATTCCATTCTATGATACCAATTTTACCAAATAGATGAGTAAAAGAAGAAAAGTGCTATAATTAGGACTTATTCTATGGTGGTAATCCACTGAAAAAAAAGTTGGCAGTTCAATCTCCAGTGCTTTTGCAACTCTACATACCAATGTGTCCTTGAGCGGGATACCGAACATCAGGTAGCACTAGGACCATTGTCATGGCAGCCCACTGCAACTGGACAACTTCTGTAGTTAATATTCGTAATATTTACATCCCACTTCAAAGCGGTGAAGCATTGTGCATTTGTGCATTCATCCATTAGTCCGTCCGTCCGTCCGTTAGTCCACCAAATATCTTCACAACCTTTGCAGATAGAAAGATGAAACAAAAAGCACATTACTCGGGCAGCAAAGGGAATGAAAATGAGATGATGACCTTGACCTTGAGAAAACTAGGTCAAGGTCAAGGTCATCATCAAATTTGACCATGAGAAAAGTAGGTCAAAGTCAAATTTTAACTTTTGTATACTCAGGAACTGGATAAGATAGAAAGACGAGGGAGAAGGCCAGTGTTAGTAAGACCATAGATCAAAGCTAGTGCTTTGATCTATGAAAGTATGTCAGAGCACTAGCTTTGATCTTTCACCTATACAAGCAGGTCAGGGTAAAATTTTGAATTCAGAGTGTTGCGGGATGTTGCAGTTTCTGACTGCATTGGTTCTTGTTTGGATTTGATTGGCTTTATTTGACCTGCCCCTTTGCTTTTTATTTGAAATCTGCAAGGCATTATACTGTATGGAAATCCAGCATCACTTACAATGTATTAGTTTCAATTCAGCTACAGCAGGATCTTGCTCAGACTTGCTCAGAGTTGTGAGAGGATTGCAGTGTTGCTACCCAGAACCCCAAATAAAATCATGGAAAGTACAGTAGCTTTAGCCTCATCCTGATAATAAGCATCTTTGCTGGTACAGTATATGTATGTCAGTGTTTAGCCCTGCTTGTTTGTATCACTCCCCATCTTGACCAGAATGCTTTTGCTATTTAAATTTCCTTGAGTCTTGTCAAATACACACTAACTAAAATATATAAGTATTGCATTAGAAATGTGTATTTCTTTAAACATGTGAGGGAAAGTGTCATTTTCATTAAATATGGAGCCCTCTGAGAGGGTTGGAAGATCTACCACTACTGACATAATGTTCTCTAAGGGATTACCCATCTTTTTCATCAGTGTATCTAAATATCTAAGGATCAATCAATGGGCAAATCTCTGGACAAAAAAAAAAAAATTCACATCTTTGTCTAGATGGATATTTTAACCTCTGGTTCTGGCTCCATCTGTGATATACCACCTGTCTCGAGAAGAAGGTCTTTCTGATCACTCATTATTTCATTAGAGATTTTTGTGATGGTTTTAATTAATAGGGACATATCTCCAGCAGAAATATTTTCCTTCATAACCTCCAGGAGAAAATGGTTTGAAATGAAGCTGCAATTTCAGCTGGAGCATTGTCATTATTATTATTATTATTATTATTATTATTATTATTATTATTATTATTATTATTATTATTATTATTATTATTATTATTTTGTGTTATTTCCTTACTTTACTGCTTAATGGGCCTGTATATCATTAATGCCATCATTTCGGGGCGGCAGTGGCTCAGCAGTAGAGCAGGCGCCTTATGATAGATCGGCTGTTCGATTCCCGCTCCCACCCACCCACCCGGAGTGTGAGCTGGTTGATGTCAGCTCACCTCGACGGCGCCCTTGAGCAAGGCGCCGTCCCCGCTTACAAGCTGCTCAATTGGGGCGCACCCCGAAGTCGCTGCTCGTTACTTTGCCTCCCCTTGTACTGTTTGTTGTGTTTACTAATTGCATGCCTACTGGCCCCTTGTGAGTTGTGTTTCAGGGGCCTGTATACAACATTGTATCAAACACAAATATGTATAGCTGAGTGCAAAAGTAATTTCACCGTTGGGGATTAATAAAGTGGACTTTCCTTCTTTCCATGGTTTGAGGTTCATGTTTTATTATTTTGGAGATAATAGCTTGCTTTGCTTATGTTTTCGCCGCTTTTGCATTAAGTATTCAACATGTGGGAATACTGGAGTTAGAGTTGAAACTTCCAATCTTGTTACATCCTTTCATTAGTTATTTGTTGTTGCGTGACCTTCAGTATGTCAAATTACTTTGGCCTCTCCTCCTTAAGATACATACTCTCTGAAAATGCAATTAAAAAATATGTCGGACCCCTTGTACACCATGGTCTCATAGTCTGCATCTAAATTTGTTTACATTTAAAGTTACTTTTAAAAAAAGTTTCCTGAGTCCCCAGTAACAAAGTACTTCACCTGTAACATAATAAAGAATCTCAGTGCATTAACTATCACTATGGTGAAAAAGGGTAAAACATTCCATCCCATCCTACATCTGAAATGCTATTATTTATTTTTATTTTTGTGAAATTACAATTTTGTTTTGCACATTTTTATTATATATTATACAAAATAACAAATACACAATAACCACACTGCCATAGATACATTAGATACCACTCACAAGAATAACCCCGTTAAATCTAAAGCCTAGTCAGTCACAAGTGTAAACACACCCCATTGATAATGACATCTCTTTATCATTGTTTATTGTCAAGCTCATACATGACTCATGTATCACTTATATAGGTTGTTTAAAAAAAATATCACGAGATATATGATATTTTGTAAGGCTGTTAACCTGCCTGTTTTTGTAAACCTATGACAGACGCTGATAAGCTGTTGTTTAACTTGTGGCTTTAATGCATGTAAAGCCCACAAGGGAAAAACAGCAACATACAGTATTACAAACTTTACAATCAGCGGTTGTCGTTTTTTTGAACAGGCATCAATGCAGTCACCTGCATTGTCAATGTTTTCATTTCCCGCTCTTCACCTATGGTAATTTGCAGGTAGATACTTGTGTTATTAACGTTTACGATACTCACCAACAAACATTTAGAATAATACACATAAATATGCAGTTTGAACACGGGCAAATAAATCAGAATGTACTTCCTGGTTGCAGGACGGGGGGTCCTCACGCCGAGCCAAGCTCACCATCTGTTACAGCGAACAGCCCAGAGGCGCCAGGGACTGCAGCTAAGCGGAGCGGTACGGTCAGAATTAGCCTTTCGAGTTTGTAAATGTTTAATGACAGCTCAGCACGCAAATGCTAAACACGCCAACGCTTTTCCTGTAAAAGCGACACCGTTATTTTGAAGCTATCCGAATATTTAGAGTCCTGGTGGTACATTAAATGTGTAACGCAGTCAGTAATCTTTGTCAAAAAAAAAAAAAAAGGTATGGTGCTAAGTAGTTTTCTGGAGACAACGCTAACAAAAAAGTGAAGCTGATGTCATTGCGTATTTCTTTTGATTTGGTATTATCCAGGGATCCTTTGTCAGCTAATAGTTAGCTAGTTAGCGGTGGCTGTCGGCAAAACATCGAAAGACGACAAGAGGACAAGGTGATTCTATTTTAGTTCTTAAATTTGCTAATATTTAATATGTTATTAACATTTACATTTATATAAACATATGTAGCGTACCATAAGTATTTGACATTTTTAAATACCTTAGCTAATACTATTGTTATGTAGCCACCAAAGTAAATCTCGCTACCCTTAATGCCGTGACATTTGATATTGTATGTCATTTGACATAGACGCTATAAGAGGTGGGTGAACTTTATAATCATGAAAACTGCTGTTTATGGGATTCTTGAATTGCAGTGAACATATTAGCCTTGCTGGCTTAGACGTAAGAAGTAATTTAACACATTTCTCTTTAAGACAACACAGTTACGTTAAACTAACACCTCCCTAACAGAATTAACAATTATCTCAGAATTAACAAGCAGTCAGAGACCGCAACATCCCGCGACTTACCCTGACGTACTTTCAGGGTAGGTCAGGGTACTCTGAAAGTAGTACCTGACTAGTTCATAGATTAGTGCATATGGAGAAGGCCAGTGTGAGTAAGACCATAGATCAGAGCTAGTGCATAGGTAGATCAAAGCACTAGCTTTGATCTATGGTTTTACATTGGCCTTCTCCTTCATCTTTCTATCTTATCCGGTTCCTCAGTGTACAAAAGTGGAAATTTTACCATGACATTTTCTCAAGGTTAAAATCATCATTTTAATCCCCATTGCCGCCTGAGTAATATGCTATTTGTTTCATTTTTCTGTCTGTAATGGTTGCGAAGATATTTAGTGGACATACTAACGGACAGACGGACGAACGAACACTGACAATTACAACACATCACCGCTTTGAAGCGGGATGTAATATTCTTTTTCTTCTTTTTTTTATTACATCCCGCTTTGAAGTGGGATGTAATAATGGATTTAATTGCAGGATGCTTATTAGACGACGTTTTTTTTAGGTCTATAATTATGGCACCTATAGATTACTTTATAGCCTTTCATGCATTAAGTATCCATACCAACACGTTAATGCAGCTAATCGGAGTCAATGTTATTTTTTAGATTTCTTGATTTACTGCTGCTCATTTCATTCTGACAAGCTGCCGGCCTGCTAAGCTATCTTTGAGCACAGATGTCATAGTGAATATTGATGGATCCGCATCCCTTGGAGTGACTAACTCATACCGCACCACCTTATGTCAGAAATGCTGAACTCTACCATCCAAGCTGGCTTACAGTGAATACTACTTTTCGTAATTCCAAGAACATTATGATTTTCCCTGTGCCACATGTTGAATTTTGTGAATGCAGCTCATCTGTAAGTCTCAGTACCTCATAACTGTTATAGAAGCTCTCTTTGCTTAGCCATGCAGTTCATGAGTGATACTGCTTGTTGGAAGTATCATATTCATGTGACAGAGTTTATAGTTCCTAAGATAGACATTGGGTCTTTGATATGAAGCCCAGGAAGCAGGTTTTGGTGTTTGCAGCAACACTTCACATGTGCTCAACACACCACCCTACTAATCCTTGGTATTTTCCAGATCAACAAGTTTCTAGTCCTTTTTTAAATTGAAAGTTTGTACTGCAAGATGTAAGCTTCACACACTCTCTTTCCATATGGTAAATATAATATCTTCGCATTTTTTCCTGAAATCACAACAGGCAATCCATGATGAACTCCAGGTCTGGCAGAACGCCTTTTTGTCTCTCCAGTTCAAGATCATCCTACACTTCAAGTCCAACAGTCTCCTCTTCATCGTTGGGCTCCAGTAGGTTGTACTGTAGGGAGACATCTCTGAATAATGACCGTTTCCCAAGGGCATCATCTTCTTACAAGACAGATGTGAACCAACAGGTAAACTGGCAGCACAACCTTCACGCTTATTGCATAATAATAATAATAACTATACGATAGGAACCATTTACAAAATTGCGGTTTTATGCATAACCAGAGTTCATGTTACCTCCAGAAAGTAGTGCATCCCTGGGATGCAAAAAAATGTGTGCATCCCAACATGACGTTTATGCATCCCAAAAGTAATAACTCATATACGGAAGAAGGCGCATGCAAGGATTTAGCTTTGCCAATAGTACAATATAAAAACCAAACAAAATGTTAATTTTAATGATTGTCTTAAAAATAATGCCATAACTGTTTTAGTAAAAAGAAAAAAAAGTAAAATTAAGTATTTTTATCAAAATATTACAGCCTGGTGGTCATTCTTTAGCAAAAACAGTTTTAGAAATAAACAAAGATGTAATACAGTTTTTTCACTTTTGCTTTTCACTCAGTAGTTTTCTTTGCCTTTTATTCATGTATTCTCCTGTGGACCAAGCTGAAAGAGCCTTCGCCACACAATTTCTGTGTAATTTGTGTGTGGAGAAATTCGTCATTATTTTGTCTTGGGAGCTGACATTTGGCCGTGCCTCACCCATGGAAACAATCACGTCCATTGCGGCACAAATGTTTGGATTTTTGCTGGTTTTTGCTCTGCTTCTTTTGCGTCTTCTGTACTATCCACAGTAATATCTGTCTTTTTTTCTTCATTAACTTTTGATGGTTTTTTATTCAAGAAAGCACTCGTTGTCACTTGGTTTTTCTCCAACATTTACATCTTTTTTGGAGGAACGGTGTTAATGTATAAGACTACTCCCCACTTTCCCACTGCAGCGTGAAAAAGGAGCAGACGTTGTGTTGCTGTTTGGTCGATTTTAATAAGGCAGAATCACACAGTTGAGTCTAATGACGAGAAACTCGCACAAGATCAAAACGTAATGGCGATTTCGGGCTTCGAAATTTAAGTGGAGAGATGGATAAATTGTGAATTGCTTGGTGTGTCGTTTCAGTCTTACCAAATACGTCTTTCCTTAACTTTGCTGGTGCTACTTTCTGTGTGCTTTTTCTGTGTTTTTGTGTACTCACTGTGCTGTGTGTAGTGTGGCAGAGTTAATTTCCCTGATGGAACCTCCGTCCTCTACTCTCTAATGGTTGTTAAAATGCTTCTTTTTTTTTTTTAGATCCATGTCACTGTCATCCAAATTCACCTGGTATGCAAGGTTCATGTAAGGTGTCCCCTGGAATAGTCCAGAGCAACAATAACAGCAGCTAAACATTTGTGGCCTGTGCCATCAACAGTTCCTGTGATGCCTTTGCATTAGGGGCATTGCTTTTCTTCCTGTTCTAGAGTATTCCAGAGAGAGGGGATTCAAGTAGGAGCATGTTGTGGTAGCTGACTACATACACCACTGGTGCAACTGACACTGTGGAAGTCTTTTTATAGGACAGCCTAGATTCTTTGGAACACGTTGCATGTATTTTAGTCCTGCTTCTCGTCAAAGACCCATCTGTAAAAGATAGTCTTACCAAGGACCCACGTCTAGTTGTTTTTCTACTTTCCAAAAAAGTCTGAAGCAATGTCTAAAGACCCAGTGAATTACTTCTTCCTGGATTTAAGTTAGCATCTTTTATAAATATAAGTGTGGGTTTATCTATTCCACCAAAAGGCACAGGAGTGTAAAGCGTTCAACATACAGTAGTTATTATTGAAAATGTGAGTCACTTGAACACCTATTCGATGCAAATATTTATTTGAGCTTGTTGAAAAGTCTTTGTGCAAAACAATGTCCAAATTGCAAAAACAAGTCTACCGTTGAGACGTTTTCCATTTTTACCTCAGCATTGGTCCAAACTGATGCTGGGTGTTTTGCCTTTTCTCTTTCTGAAGAGTCCACGACTGATGGGGTTGTCGAGAGACTACAGCAGCATTGACAGTCGCTCCACCAGCTGGAAGTTGCCTTCCTCTTTGACATCCTCAAGCAAATCTTATGACTGTCCATGGGCTGAATCTCCCCTTAGCAGCAGGAGCAAACTGGTAATGGAACTTTGCAATCTTATTGGTTAAAAACTGACAAAATAGAGCATATCCGAGAAATTTATTCTTGACACATTTTGATGCAGAACCTAAAAGAATTTCTCTGAATGTTTGTATTGCTTTTAATTCCTGTCTTGATTTTCCCAGACTGATTCTGGGGGAAGGTTGGGGAGGCCTTCCGTTCTGTTGAACGCCACCGATGATAGTGATTCTAAAAGAGCCAAACTGTCGTACAGCAACAGAGGACTGTACTCAAGAATGCCCAGCACCTCTATTACAGGATCCACCTATTCCAGTAACGGGCTGAGCAGTGGCAGAGGTACATGATACCAAATACAGTATATGGAGGTCAGGGGTAAAACTGCTGACCTTACAGACATCTAGCCAATTTTTAACCTGTTGTTGTGTGTATGAAAATAACAATTCTGATCAATATTAGGTGGGTTAAACATCATTCTAATTTGCATATTGCATTACCTGCTGTAAGCCCACATCAGCAGAACCTACAGTATACCCATATTTACAGAGTTTTTAAAGCAGTACTGGTGAGCCTTTACTCCCCCCTTATTTTCTGTTTAAACACAGTGAAGACATAATGGAGGGCTGTTTTTTCTCCCTCTGAGGCAGCAGTTGAGGGAGTAAAAGCACTGAATCACACGTTTGTGTAAACACAAGGTGGTGAGGCCAGATGGGCTCTGAAGTTCAGACGATATATGAAGCGTATGGTCCAAACCAAAAAACTTGAAGAGCAACGAGTAGCAGCTAACTAATAGTCTTCAAATTGGAGCTGATAGTTTGAGAGCTCTTTGCCTTCCAGTTATAGAAAGAGAAGATCAGCTGTCATGTAAAACTAGTGTGCACAGACACATTCTTTTTTAAATCATTTCTTTTGAATAAAATTCATTACAAGGCACTGACATGCAGCAAGGAAGAACCTTGGATCTGTATTTTCTCTTTCTTGATTTTCACATTTTATACAGTATATATTTTTAAAAACTTTTTGTCTAATACTACTCCACCACGGAAATTTGAACAAAACAATCAACGGGCTTGTGGAGCTCAGTTCAGGGCAGTTGAATATCGTGACAGGGAGAAAGTAAGTCAGCTTATTCCTCCTTTCCATCAGTTATGTGATTATAAAACCAATTCCATCAGTCTCTCATAATCTATGTCCTCCATAGAGTCTGGAGCAGTGCACTCACAGAAGTCAAAGGCAACCTGTTCAGTCTGATTAGAAGAAAAAAAACACAGATTAAAAATAAAAAGCAATAAAGAATACTTTTTTGGACTGCAGAATTCAAAGGTTCTGAATTTTAAAATGTCATGTCGGTAATTACCAAAGGAACCTGCTGATACATTGTGGTGATGCCCTGGTTCTTTCGACAGGGCAGAACTCCTGCTGTGAATAATTTTTTTTACCCCTCTTACCTGACCTGTTTTCTGATCTTATAATGTTCTGTCTCTTTTATTGTCTAGAATTAATATGTTTATCTGATTCAGAAAATTTCAAAATTATTTATCCACTTTTTATTCTTCTACTCAGGAACAGGAGAAAAACAAAACGATTCGTCGTGGAGCGCTTACCATTTGCTCTCGCGGTCGTCGTCGTCGTCGTCATCGTCTTCGTCGTCGTCCTCCTCCTCCTCTTCCTCTTCAAAGTCTCTTTTGCCCAGGAGAGATCTGGAAACAAAGAAGGAGACCAGCCTCTCAGGTTTGGGAGAAGGACAAATTCGGACTCCTGGACTGACGTCTTCATTGTGTAGGCACATGTTGTAATGTAAACAGAGTGCATGCAAAACTGCTTTAGTGTTAGCTGATGTCACAGGGACTGCTTCTCTCATTTCAGATCAGACAGACAGGTTGACCTCCACATATGCACAGGGAGCTCGACCTAAACAGACAGCCTACTGTCCTTCATCCCCATCCTCCTCCTCCTCCTCCTCCTCATCTTCTACCCCCTCTTCTTCTTACTTTTCCTCCTCTACTTCTAGAGAAAGCGTTCTAAATCGCCACCTATCATCTTCCAGTTCCCACAGGCCTTCTCCTCTGGCGCATGATTTCAACAACAGAATGTCAAGCCATTTCTTGAATGGCTCGTCAACTCGCAATTTATCTCGGGAACAAGAAGGAAACCTTGCATCCTCCGCACACGTCTCCTCCTCTTACTCCTCCCGGATCCCATTGTACACCTCTTCGCCACCCAGAGCCGAGGCCACGCTTCCACTTAGGCCAGCCCCTGAAGATGTAGGGCCTGAGGGTCGTAGCTCCACCCGCCGCCTCCTGTCCCGTCTCTTTTCACGACGCTCCAGCCAAGAGTCTTCAAGTGGATGTTCTAGTGGTCGTTCCGTCGATGATGACAGTCCATCAACTGGTGGAGAGTCCGTGGACAGCGATGAAAGCAGCAGGATGTCTAGTGTGGAATCTGACTCTGGTGATTCAGAAGCAACATTGGGGTTTCTCAGGAATCGCAGGCCGGTGCTCGCCCCGATCCAGGAAAACCAGCACCATGGATATCGTAGCAGCTTGCCTCAGTCTGGGATGTCATCGTGGAGAGAGCCTGGCATCAGCACTGACAGCAGTAACAGCAGTGGAGGTGGCAGCAGCTCCTCCTGGCTCTCCTCCTCCCTCCGTTCCCGTTGCCCTCCCCTCCTTTCTCGTCTCAGAAGACATGTCAGAGATCAGAGTTCACACTCAGCCAGAGGCTCAGAAGAAGGCTACAGCCAGCCGCAGTATTTGCCAAGAAGGTGGAACAACCCTCAACAAACAATCTCAGATGATGATGATGATGATGATGATGAAGAGGATGAGGATGAAGAGGAGAAAGAAGAGGAAGCAGTTGGTTTAGAGGCCTGTGGTGCGGGCTGTCCCAACAAACCTGCAGTCGAAATGTTACCTGACCTGGAAGATGTGTCGGTGGAGCCGTCACCACATCACAGAGTCAGAGCTTGTGAAAACACGTCTACGTCTCTGGGTCTACTGGGTGATGTTGAGAACCAGCTGGATGGCCTGAGGGAGAAACACATTTCCAGTAGCGACCAGGAGAAACTGCGCAAGATCAAAGAAAGGTAAAGGATTATGGTCTGTCTCAATAGTCTTCCTGGTTCTTTGAGGAAAGTTGTGGATGAAATAATTTTCTTGGTTGCTATCTGGCTGGGAAGTAAAAGAAATGCAGGTGGTCCTCAACAGAAAATAATTGGTTCAGAGAAGTTTTTTGTGAGCTCAATTTTTTGTAAGTGTTTTGTAAATTTATTATTTATTTGCACAGCAATTAACAGCATATGTAGCCATGAATCCAAAGAAGATGGGACACTTTGTAAAACACAAACAAAACAATGTTTTAGAATTAGCTGATTATTTGTCTACTTGGTTAAACAGTACAGAGTTTTCCTTTGTTTTGTCCCATCAGAGTTTTGATTTTTTTCGCACCACAGACTGCTGATGGAAGATTCCGATGAGGACGAAGGTGATCTGTGCCGAATCTGTCAGATGGGGGAGAAATCAGCCTCCAACCCCCTGATTCAGCCCTGCCGCTGTACCGGCAGTCTGCAGTATGTCCACCAGGAATGCATCAAGAGGTGGCTTCACTCCAAAATTGGCTCGGGTAACCACAGAGCTCTTACTCAACGGCGTCTTTCACCAGATCATGTCGCAGTCAACAGCTTGATGTGTTTATTCTCCCATTAGGCACAAACCTTGAGGCCATTACAACATGTGAACTGTGCAAGGAGAAACTGCGATTGAACATCGATAACTTTGACATCCAGGAGTTGTACAGGACACACGTGCAAGTGAGTGACCATTTTTCATCCTCAAGTACAACAGTAAAATCAGTGGGCCACAGTCGAAACACATATTGAGGAAATGTCTTCATGTTTCATTTAAGGTTACATTAGTGAGTCTTTTAATGTTGCATTATCCTTCATTTTTAAGTCAGACATTGGTATATTTTTTAATAAAATGCAGGTCATTTACTGAAAAAGTTTTGTTTATTTTGCAGTCGGAATATGACGAGTTCCTCAACAGCGGCCTCTATCTGGTGGCTCTGCTTCATTTCTGCGAGCATTTCTCCGATGTCCTGGGAGCAATTGATGGAACTGGGGTGAGAACTCACTAGTTCACTCAAATAGATTCCCGTGGATTATACGCATGAACGTGCGAGAAATGTGAAGTACTGCCAAGAAATAGAAGAGACCATAAAAAAATATTTAATAGGAATGAAAAAAGAAAGGTGAAGCGAGATGGAGATAAGGAACCAAACAATTCTCCAGAAGACAAAGATGAGGAAATATGACAGCACATGGTGCTTAACAAAGAACAGTTGAGAAGTATTTTTCTAGTTTAATCCTGTTCTAACCTAGGGTTTCAGTGTTTCATCACCATATTGATGAAGAAATCTTAACGTCTTCGTTTTTTTCCCCAGTTACTCAACCTGGCAAGAATTCTTCATGAACACATGGACAATCTTGAAAGTATGTTCTTCAATCTTTCGCTCCTGTTCTTCTGTTTGTAGAAAAGACATGCTTATGTTTAAGACAAATAACAACAGCAGCCCTTTTTTATGAATTGTCACTGTAGTACATTTTCCATAACAGAATTTGACTTGTGTGTCTGATGTGCAGTTCCCCACAGTGAAAGTGAGGAAGAAGTTCGGGACAGCAGACCATCCATTGATTTTTCTGATCTGGATGATGATCTTGAAGAATACTGAAGAGGTGAAAGTGCTGTAATGTGAGTCAAAAGTGGGTCTGAGGAAGTGTTGCAGAGCTACTTCATATGGTAGCATATCCGGTTTTTGCACATGCATCAATGGTCATATTCATTTGAAATGCCAAATCCACAGAACAGGCAGCGCTAGGATAAAATTTTGAACCTGTTCTTGATTTTTTTTTTTTCATTTCATGCGTGTCTCATACTAAACTGTGTCGATACTTCAAATATAATATAGAGACAACCTGAGTAAACACATCCGGAGTACATTTTAAGGGTTCTAATGCTGTTCAGTCATTCAGAGGTGGGCCTACTATTATGCCTGGGATTGTTATTGTCTTGCTGCAGGACCCAGTTTGCACACAAGCTTTTGCTCAGACCGATGATGACATGACATTTTCCCTCAGTTATGTATGACCTGCCTGCCTGGGCCTGAAGCAGGAAAGGATCACAACATTTCACTACCACTTCCAAGCTTGACTGGTGTAAAATTCTTTTTGTGGAAGTTTGTTTGGTTTGCACCAGATCTAATGGAATTCCTGTCTGTCAAATACAATTTTTGTGGCTTCAACGTATAGAATATTCTCCAAATGCAGTTATATGTATTATTTCCATTTTGTGTTTAATCAGGTTGCTTAAATGTTGTTAGGTTTTGAAATACAACGGTTTATTCACACTTGATGACAATTTGGCTTGAAATACACAGAAATAGGTGAATCAAAAGGAGGTTGGACATATTCTCAGAGAGCTGTGCAGTGAATTGTCTTAGTTGCAGTTGGCTTTTGCAGCTATGCAAACTTGAAATGGTTTACAATATTAACAGGGCTCGAAATGAACTTTTTTTCTTGGTAACACTGGTGCTCCAACATTTAGAAGTTAGTAGCACCAGCAAAGACTTTTGGATCACCTACTCAAAAGCAAGGCAGTGATGGAGCGATAGAGACCGCTCTGTCCATCTCCGTCCCGCGCCGCTCTCCCTCGCCCAGGAGAGCAGCCGCAGCTGCGCTCTCAATGTTTGCTGACAGGACCGCGGTCCTGCTCAGACTGTTTCGTGCACATTCTCCGGCAGGTCCACACTCACGTGTCCGCATCAAACAAACTGTTGCGGTAGTGCGTTCGAGGGTGCACACTCGGCGCCTAAGCGTTTCCCCCACATCCACACAAAATGTGAGAGACGCTCACCTGAGGGTGCTGCTTTGGTCCACCTCCGGGTCAGGGGCCAAACCGAGGCACTACCTGGGTGTGGCTTAAATAGCACATTGTGGCGCGCTGTCAGGCCAGCCTGGTACCTGGACTGAACCATTTTGGTTATTATTGGATTGTTTTGTATTTTAAAACATCACTAAAAGATGTTTTATGTTGCCCCAAACTCCACCATACCTTTAGTGAACATTCGTTTGCATTTTTCTCGGTCATTTTGCCCTCATCTCGGACTTCAGGGGATAATTCTGCGCAAAAGATCTGTGCTTTGTTTCATAGTGGCGCTTCATGTTACCACTTTTAATTAATGCTACGTGTTCAGACCATATGAGGTAAAATGGTTTTTAACTGCCTGACGGAGGAATAAACATAAATTTCATCGACTCACTGTTAACCAGCGGTTTTCCTCGTTAACCTCCCTTTGTTTGGAGCTATGCTGTCTCCCTTCTTCTGTGCTCCGCTGTAGTGGTGAACTCACAGCGGTAGCGAGCTGTCTCACTTCCTGGTGCACTGACAGCGCAGGTTAGACAAACGATCTGATTGGCTGAACTGAGTGGAGCTATTACCGTATTAACTGGAGGAGCAGCGCCCGCCGTCTGTAGCCGCGAACTGCAAGTAAAAATGCGCCAAGAAAATCTATCATGGAGTGGTCACGGGTCCGGACAGAACCATCACGCGGTCCAGATCCGGACCACAGTCCGCCATTTGGTGACCCCTGCTCTATGGAGAGAGAGAGAAAGAGCGAGAGAGAAGAGGGAAAAAAAGGTACACAAGATTTTTTTCCCTAGTCAGTCCCAAATATATTTAATAGTCGCACTGATAAAAATTTGGGCGCACATGCGACCACAATGGTCGCAATTTCGAGCCCTGATTAAGTGAAATATTTTTGTTGATGCCACTAACTTTCTTTCTGTAAAATAAGAAGCACTTTATCTGAATATAGAAATGCAACTTCTGTTATACCAGAAGTTCTTTAATCTTTAAAATGGTAGAACAAAAGCATAGAACAAAAATGTTGATTTGTGGGCAATTTAAAAAAATAATTGGAGACAATAAATAGAGGTTCTGATTCCTTTTATTGTCTTTTTCTTTTCTCTGATTGCATAGTAGTAATTTTCTTCATTTTTGTTTCAGGTTTTGAAATGCTTTGTGTACGTATGTGAAAATACACTTCCTGCTTTTATTTTGGGAATAAAGGTTGGGCGCAATCTACATATATCACTGGTGTCTGCTGATGCTGATTAAACATGTCAGGAGGTACTATTGGTTTGAACTACCCTTAAATACCTTTATTTCTCCATTTCTGGCAAAATATGGAAAAGAAACTGATGGAAGCTGTGGTGAATTTATTGAAGCTGATATCCTGCTAAAGATGGGAGTAATTCACATGGTACACAAATTCACTCAATCAGTGGACCAACTCCACAACATTTTGCAGGATGTCTTCCTCACTGTCTCTGAATAAATATTAGTTCTACTGATTTACTCCTTAACGTTGTCTTAGTGTGTTTTTTTTCCCTTTATCACTGCATTCATTGTTTTTTACTGGACTGGTGGTGGAATAATTGAACGTCACCAAGGCTTGACCATAAAACAAGAATTGTTGTTGAAAGATAACAAATGTAAAACAGCTCAATCAATCAATCAAGTTTTATTTCTATAGCGCTTAATCATGGCAGCAGACATTTCAAAGCGCTTTAACAGACAGAGAAACCCAACTGAACCCTCCAGAACAAGCATAAGCGACAGTGGCGGGGAAAAACTCCCTCGATGAGGAAGAAACTCCGGGCAGGACCCAGACTCTTTTGGGCGGCCATCCGCCTTGACCGGTTGGGTGGAAAAGAAATCAAAGGAAGATAAGAACAGCATCGGAGAGAGAGTGTCAGATAGACCAGATAGAGGCAGTGTCAATATGGTTCAGGTTATGTTTCCCACTGCTAAAGTCAAGGCACAATTGCGTGGATGACTGTATGGCGGCACGGAGGAAGAAAAGAAGCAGAACCCCAGCCGATGGATAGTTGAGGGGTGGTACTGATGGACTTGGAGGAGAAGGTCCACAGCACATGGAGAGATGGGGGTAATACTGGTGGGCTCGAAGGTGCAGGTCCACAGAGGAAGGTCCACGACGGCTGGGCGGATGAGGGGTGGAACAGTATGATGACACAAAGGAAGAGGGGCAGCAGGACCCCAGTAGATGGTTAGGTGAGGGGTGGTACTGGTGGATGGGAGGTGTAGGTCCACAGCAGATGGGTGGATGAGGGGTGGAACAGTATGGTGGCGCGGAGGAAAAAGGAAGCCGGACCCCAGCCGATAATTAGGTTAGGGGTGGTACTGCTTAACATTCTCACTGCGAAGTTTTGCCTCCGCCTAAGCCATGCCCACAAACACACATGTATGCAAACACAAAAAAGATCTATAACACTTAATACACTTCAGGCAAAATAAAAGCTCAGTATTTGAAGATGGAATTTTATTGGATTCAGTACCTGAATTGAGCTGAAGGGTCTCACTTGGAGTGGTGACAAGAGTTTAAAAAAAAACATATTTTTTTTGGTTAAGAGCTTAGCAACCCCCCTCCCCCCTCACACACACACACACACACACACACACACACTGAGACAGTTCTACACAGTGAAGTGAAGCTCAGGCTTTTGACATTCTACAGAAAAAGAGCATCTTTGGTTCATTTTTAGTTATAAAACCAACATCACATACAGTATTTACAAAGCTTTCACAGCAAACAGCAGTGCAATTTGAACATCATTACAAACTTCCCAAAACTCTTTGTGCTTAAAAAAAAAACAAGAATTGTTGCTCCACGACATATTAAAGTGCATTCTTGCTCAGTAGTTAAGTGCATAGGAAAGTCTGATAAACAGACAAAAGATAGAAACAGGTGTTTGATTTCTTTTAAAGGACAAGATGCTGTCCTGATTTCTCTTTTATCGTTTTTATGCTGGGGGACAAACTTTGTGGGTTATTAACGATTCAAGAGAATTAGCAAATGCACAGAGAACTACCCAAGAACTACTGAAGTAATGATATTACTTGTCAGGCATACATCAATGACAAAGTTCGTCTAAAAACAAGCATCTTTCCTTGTCCAGAGAGGAATATCTTTCCATAAATTTTAAATGTGAGTTGCTGAAGTTGTTGCTAACCGGAAAAAGTTTTCAGTTTCCCAGCCAAAAGACAAAGAACCTAGAAACTACAATCAGTCTTCATCTTCTTTTGGATTGTGGACACTTATGACGCGTACTGTAAATATGTACCGACTAGCCCTAAAACAAAATGCACATCCAATTTCAAGTGTAGATAAATCAGAATAACTTCATGTTTGGGGCTAATTTCAGAAAATTTTGACGTATTATAATTCTTAACATACGAGGTTGAAAATCCACCATGAAATCGTCAGCAACTCTAACAGACGAGTGAGCCGGCCCTTTACAGGATAACATCATCCTGAGATTGTGCATGTCCATGAGGAGGATTACTGGTGCACTTCATGTTGAAGGGAGACACAACAACTACGGATTGTATGAATGTTTACAGCAGTTGTAACTGAAAATGACTTTGTGCTTCTCTTGGTTTCTCTGACTAAATTAGAACAATAATTAACATCTTATCAAAGATAAACTACATGTTATAATTTTGACATGAAAAAAAACAAAACTACGCAAATTAATTTGCAAATAAAACACAGTGGTGCACTTTTAAATCCCTAGAGTATAACACTCAAAAATCAAGGAACAATTGTTTCCCTTATCAGATGAGCTAGCCTTTTAGAAGTCTATTAATAATGTCTATAAATTTAAATGAAACCCTAGAAAACTGACTTTGAGTAATGGAGTACAGCAGAAACAGTAAATGGACATTTAGTTTCTGAGAGTTTGGAGTCACTCATGCATCAGTGCAATTCACCCCCACTAAAGTGGAGTGTTTAGTCAGTTCAAACTCTTTTTTTTACAATCTTAAAAAACATCCCACACATATTAATAATTAAACTTCACCACGAAAAAGCAGAATTTTCATATTAAGTTTAACACAGAGCTCCTCAACTCAACCTAAAAGAGCCCAATAAGAAACTGAGTTTTGGTGGATGTTCACATTTCTCACTATTTACACTTTTACACATACCTACGGAACGTTTGAAGGCCTCAGCAGGGAAAATAAATAATTGTCAAAAGTTGAAAGCTACTTTTGTTCTACAATGCATGTGAGGCAGGCACATCAATACTCCCTGAGGCTGATTACGTAAACCGAGCTCAATCAGCTTCTGTTATAATACCAGTGGTGTCAGTTTCATCAAATGTTCTCTGGTAGCGGACCGTAGAGGAGAACTGGAATCTTTTCTTCTTATAGACAATGAAGCCAATGGCTAGAAGTAGAGCGATGAGGATCACAATGAGTAGACCCAGTGCCACAGGGGAGCCTCCAGACGCTGAGGACCAAAGATGTCAGTCAACACCGTTTCTGGGTTTTATTGGTAAGACAAAAATCCAGTTACGATACTCACTTGCTGCAGTTTTGCAAACGACGCGACTGTGGCTAGCTGTGCAATCGGCGGGTTTCCAGGTTCCTTCCTCTCCCATCATGATGGCACAGGACGCGCCTGAGTCCTTCCCTGTAGACGAGGCATCAGGCTGCCAGTTGGAATAAGACACATGGGAGCCGTCTTGCCAGGATGCAGGCTTCCCTGAGAGGAAGAATGAGGAGACAATGAGATGTGTGAGGGCTAAACAGCATAAATAACAATGTTTTTTTTCAGTTAGCATTTGTTGTGAGACATATTTCTTTCCACATCAGTTAATACGGCATAACAATATCTGCCCAGTGTGGCTGGAAATTATGTTGATAATGAGGGTAGTGAACCAAAAATGTTTTTAAAAAATTATACAACCAAAATTCATGCTGAATAAACCTAAAATGCCCTGAAGGTGACTCAAGAGTGAGATGTCAATTCACAGCATGAATGCTACTGGTCAGATAACTCCAGCCACGCTGAAGTGCTTCCATTTTCTTAACATATAAATGTGATGGAGCGACGGTGGTACCTCAACTCTCCAAACATCAAATTTCTACATCAAATCAAGCAGTTTACCCTGAGCGTCGAGGACCAAGCCGAGCCACACCCGACTGGTGATGAGAGGATCATCATTCATGTACTTCGACACAAAGCTGTTTTCATCTGCAGATGTTATGGTCAGCAGTTGAGCATCTGTCCGCAGAGGAAGAAACAAAATCAAACGGTGCATTTCAGCAGCTTCAGTCGATTATTCGCTACCAGCCATCAAACACAAAACGACAGCTCACTCATGTTCTGACAGATGTTTTTGGCGTGCTCCATGTTGTACAGGCTGTAGTTGTAGAAGCTCATGTTGAAGGCGTAACAGTGATCCTGGTGCTGCACCCAGTCGAACACGCCATTGCTCTGAGGGCAGTGATTGGCGTCCGGAGCTGCTTGCAGTTTGGCTCCTGGTTTAAAACAACACAGAACAGGATGGGCTGTGGCCAATGCCACTCCAGCACAAGTGAACACAGGTAGGTGCAACGTTTTACACAATGATAAAACTTTTAAAAAGTCACCAAATCATTAAAATGGATGTTTCTAGATATGACAACTCAAAGTCAGTGTCTTACTCTGGAAAGAGGTGGTGATGTTGGTGGTGTAGCAGATGGCTCCGTCCACCAATGCATTGCAGCTGGTTTTCACCCAGGCTCCAGCAGGGGTTACAAAAACACAGCTGGGCTCTTGTTCGTCTGAGTTGGAGCCTTCCTGCGAGTCGGAAATGCTGCCTTTGTAGTCAAATCCTGTTCCATCAGACCACTCATAGGCTGCGCTGCCTACCTGCATGGGTTGAGATGGACAGTGGCTGCCATGTAAGACATGTGCATCTGAGGTACAGATCCAAATGAGATCCACCATGTCTGATCAGTTACTAGGAAAACACAAAATTCTACCAACCTGGTTGGAAAGGCCAATCCAGAGTGGGAATCCATCCGTCTTGGCAATGAGATTGATATGTGCACTGTGCTGGATGTCATGAACACTTGCCAGGTGTCCTCCACGCTGATCACACTCTTTCAGAGCCTGGTACCAGCTCAGCTTGCCGGTTGCAATCTCATAAGTTAAGTTGCCATAGCGTTGGAGAGCCTTCAGTGACTGGTTGTACTGCTGTTTCAGTTCTTGGGAGAAGAAAAAAGTGTCATTAATAATTCATTGTAAGTGTATAATTGTGGATGGATTGTAATGTAAAGAAAACTGCGATGCACCAACCGTTGTCGAGCTTGCATGTCACAATGGTCCGCTGTTTGAATTGTGAGAATAGGTTGGGGTTTGAGAAGAGAATCCAGTTGCTGTCAGTGGTGAGACCAGCCAAGAACGGTCCCTGTACATCTGGTCTACCGGCTGCCCAGTTGGAATACTGGACCTTCGTGCCATCGTACCACTTCATCTGGTTATCTGCAGCAGAACACAATTACTATTACTTCTAGCATGATGATATAAATGAACACACAATCACCAAGAACCAGTCTCACTGTTGGAAAAACTCTACATCTCACCGAGAAATCTTGAAAACACTGCATGAGTAACAAGAGGCTACGCGAACATTGAGGATTTACATGAGCAGACAAATGTATTGGGTTGTGGCACATCCCATGCCTGCAGGTGCAGCTTGGATGAACAGAAAACATTTACATGTGTGTTGGTAAAAGCATCATGTCGTACCAACAGATGCATCTGGCCAGTAAGATGAAATAAAATACAAACCGTTGTCATCTTTGTACATCCCCAGCCACACAAACTGAACCAGGCTCTCAAAGGGTATCAGCTGCTGCATAATGAACTCATTCTCCTCTGCATTTCGGATGGTTAGGATGTCAGCGTCTGCATCTGGAGTAGAAACACATCACAAGTAGCATCAGCAGTTACAGGACGTTTTATAACATCTGCATCATTGTCATCATCACTGTTCTATCCCTTAATTAATGTGGAGTTTTTCTTTATCCCAAATGATGATCCCAGGGTGTTGTACGTATTACAGACTGTAAAGCTGTAAGGGTAAATAGTAGTTTGTGATATTGGATAAAATAACGAAAGCTAAAGTGACTGAAAATCAAATGTTCAATTCTTACGTAATGTTTTGCAGGTATCAAGAATCTGTCCTTTGTCATAGTGATCCCACCGGTTGGCGAGCAGCTGGAAGGAGTAGCAGTTGTTCTTGAAGGGAATCCAATTTGGTCCGTTCATCTTATGAGGGCACTTCACTGCCACATCCTCTGGTGTTGGGATGATCTCCTCTGTAGTACAGAAGTCAATTTTTTAAAACTTTGAAAATAGTTTGTTTTTTTTAAACACTACATCTATTCCAGCCAAGAAGAAAAAAATTATAAGACAAGAATTCTGTAAAGACTTAAACAAAAGATGTAGAAGAAGCACTGTTACTTGGATTTGCTTTAGAGGAAGAGAGTCACACTTAAGAAATCCTAAAATTTAGACTACAGTACAGTAATATGAATTGTGGCCTCATTTTAAAATTCCCTCTAAAGCAGAAGCTATGTTTTTTTGCCACAGAGGAAGTGTTGATGGTTCAGTACATTGTAACACAGGGTTTGTGGTTGTGGCGTTTAAACCATGTGCTCAAAACATTTTGAGCTACAATATTGCTATGGTTTCTGCAGCTGTAAATTGCAGAAACCACGACACTGCCACCAGTGCATCACCGGAAACATACAATGTAATAAGATGACTTTCACATCCATTCCTGTGGGTATTCTCCATCTGAATCCGTCCGTCTTCATCTAGAAAAGAAATGCTGCATACAACCCCAGCAGGAACGAGTCTCGAGAAGAAGAGCAACGGGTATTTCTGTTGATTGATTTTCGGTATCTCCACTCACCGTGTGGTTTGTGGCAGATGGCGCCTCCGAGCTCCTCCTCACACTCGGTGGCTTTCCAAAAGCCATCAGTGTCCAGGTAGACACACGAGCCGCTGGTGACGGCAGAAGACCAGCGACTGAAAACGGTGTGACTGTGGTCGGTCCAGCGGTAGTGAATACCATCCTAAAAAAAAAAAAGGAAAACATACTAAAAACAATCCTGTAATAGTGGATGAGAAAAAGAAAAAAAAGCCAGCCCTCATGCACACTTACATCTTCGCTAAACAGGCCGATCCACATGGGTGTGCCTGCTCGGCTCACGTGAACAGTGAGTGTCGATTGCAGCAAGGTGTCAGCCACACTTGCTAGGTCCATGTTATTACTCATGCACTGCTCCAAGGCCTCAAACCACGTGAGGTTTTTGACGAGCAGCAGGACGGTGTGGTTGTTGACATTGAACGGTTCCGTGGGCACGTGGGGAACTTCCTGCTCATCTGAAAAGAGGAAGCGTTGTGTTTAAGAAAAATAAGGTGGTGTCAGCTGTGCTACAGACACTTGTTGCTCCAAAACCTTGATCTGGGCTGGAGCATCTAGAATCCTCCACAAAACTATGGATATTTTGCCATCATTATCAAACGCCCCTCCTGCTCAACCTGTAATTGTGTTCACTCTCATAAAGGACAACATGTTCGGGCAACATTACCACGACAACTTTCTCTATCCTACACAGACGAGTCAAATTTTACCAGGTGGACAATAATTTTAGCCAAAATAACTTGATTAAATTATGTTTTGCAGACAGATCTGGATCCGTCGTGACCCCCTGTCGTCACTGCCACCCATATGGCAGCGCACCCAACCCCACTGGTCTGCCCTGCGGGTGGTGGGTCCACAGGGGTCTTCGAGTGGGGAATGAGGTCCTTCCACAAGTGAAGGAGTTTAAGTATCTTGGGGTCCTGTTCACGAGTGAGGGAACAATGGAGCGTGAGATTGGACGGAGAATTGGGGCAGCAGGAGCGGTATTGCAGTCGCTTTACTGCACTGTTGGAACAAAGAGGGAGCTAAGTCGAGAGGCAAAGCTCTCCATCTACCGTTCAATCTTCGTTCCTACCCTCACCTATGGTCATGAGCGATGGGTCATGACCCAAAGAACAAGATCGCGGATACAAGCGGCTGAAATGGGCTTTCTCAGGCGGATAGCTGGTGTCTCCCTTAGAGATAAGGTGAGAAACACTGCTGTTTGCGAGGGGCTCAGAGTAGAGCCGCTGCTCCTTCGCGTGGAAAGGAGTCAGCTGAGGTGGTTTGGGCATCTGGTGCGGATGCCTCTGGGACGCCTCCCTAGGGAGGTGTTTCTGGCACGTCCAGCTGGGAGGAGACCTCAGGGCAGACCCAGGACCAGGTGGAGGGATTACATCTCAAAACTGGCCTGGGAACGCCTTGGGATCCCCCAGTCAGAGCTGGTGGATGTGGCCGGGGAAAGGGAAGTTTGGGGCTCCATGTTGAAGCTGCTGCCCCCACAACCCGACCACGGATAAGCGGTGGAAGATTGATGGATGGAGACAGATCTGGATAATAATCAGTGCCGGGGGGGTGATTTACCTGTGTAGTGCTGGCAAACGGCCTCATGGTGAAACTCTGTGCAGGAAGAATAGTCCCAGCTACCCAGCATGGCGGAGTTTGGGTTATTGATCATGAACACACACACATCCAAACTATCTGGATCCAACGTCTACCAGAAAAGAAAAACAAAACAAAACATTAAATGTCGTAAAAAGCTTTTTTGTCTGTCTTGAAGTTTGAACCACAGACCGGCACTAACATTACAGACTTTTATGTATTCAGCTACAGTTTGTGGTGAATGTGTGAATAAACGTGAATAAGTATCAAAAAGTATTAAACATTACTGCAGAATTGACCTTCTTTGTCCTTCCTAAAACCTGCTACACACATTACCCAGAATGCAAGTTAATGGGTGACAGATCTGCAAACACTCAGGTGTTAAGGTAGAAACAAGTCCACGTCCACAGACTTTTATCTTTTTATCCTTATATAACTTTTTATAAATAAGTAGTGGCACTGTCCCGAACATGTTAATAGACTTTCTGAGTGTGAGATTGGTTAAATCCCAATTTACAAAACATGAATGATAATTTACGTGGATTTTAATGTTCCTGTGCATGCCCTGAAGCAGGGGGTTAAAATTCATGTAGTCCGCTGTGGGGGACTGGTCCATCCACACAGGCTCATTGTTTGTGATTTTTAGACCGATCCATATCTTGTCCTTGTTTATCATCCTTGGCAGAAGGGTAGTGATGAAGTCTAAAACACACATATGCATTTATGGATTATGGATTAGAACTCTGATAAGATGTCTCTGATCTGAGCAGCAGGAGCAAACCTTATCAACAACAGCGGTGCTTACCTTGCTCCACCTGATCTGATATAGTGACCAAGGTTCCTCTCACTGACTGACAGTCCTCATTGGCATACTTGAATGACACAGGCTTCATGCTGCTCATTAATATGTAGCACTGGAAAAAAAAGTACCAGAATAATACAAAAATATGTCAAAATAAATAAAATCATTCAAGCAAAACCTTTTATTCTGCATCTCACCATCCCTACAGTAACTGGAGAATGTTGTGAATGTTTTGTTCTCAGAATACAAGAAGACTAGACTGCTCACACGCCAAAGAGAGAGCTTTAACAGAAAACCTGTCTTATGTGATTGAACAGGAGCTAATCTGTTTTAAAGCGTCTCTATTTGATACATCGAGGGACCAGACCTTATTTCTGAAGGACAGAGAGCCGTTTTCACAGGGCAGTCCTCCAGGGTGGGGGTCCTGGGGGTTCACCTCTACTGATGTGGTGTTGTGTCTCTCACACACAAAAGATAACTGTTGCCTGCAGTTGCGGTCATAAACTGCAAGGAAACATTACATTGAATGTGCTCATGAGTAAAAGAGATTCTAAACAGTAAAGTGCAAGATTCTTTTCGTACAAAAAGAATCTAACAGTTTAACACACTAGATTTAAGATCTTGTCTTGT
Source organism: Antennarius striatus (assembly GCF_040054535.1). Lineage (NCBI taxonomy): Eukaryota > Metazoa > Chordata > Actinopteri > Lophiiformes > Antennariidae > Antennarius > Antennarius striatus. The sequence continues at coordinate 15,984,938 of NC_090776.1, forward strand.
GAAAATTAGTTATTGATCTCTAAATTTGGAAAGAGATATCATCACAAAACTATAATTAAATCACAAAATGGTTCAATCACCCCCTAATTATCTTCCCAGGGAAAACTCAAGAACAATCTGTAGAAACTCCTTCTCATGACTAATTGATGTGTAACGGATGGTAAAGTCATAATGAGAAGTTTGCTAGATAGACAGATGGAGTTGCCCGAAGCACGTTTCCATAGAAACCACCGAAAGTAAAGCTAATATGAAATTCAAAATATCAAACAGTAAAACCACATTTCTGTAAGTCTCTGGTGAATCAGATATGCTACGGACCAGATGACCACCTTTCAGACTCATTGCTGTCACACTGTGGTGTTTGCTCACCTGGAAACTCGTTTACAGGACTGATGGCGGAACATCTGCCCAGGAAAAACGAATGATAAAAGAACATCTGGATGTACCTAGAACATACATTGCTTCAGTCAAATGCACTCACATTTTATCATGTACACATAAGCATCATGACTTCCTGACACACAACTTGAAGAGTAAAGGCATGGGACTGTGCTGACTTACTTCACGTGGAATATCCCTCCAGGATTTCTCATATCAACCCACCAGCGTTCCTTGGAAGAATCTGTTATCTGTCCCAAAAATGACAGCATTGTTATCATTTAATACAGTAGTTTTGTAGATAAAAAGCGTAACTAATCATCTCCTGTCACTTACATTCTGTAGATACTGTTGGATCCGTGTGGTAGCAGTTAAGCTCAGGGGTGAAGCCAGTTTGCTGCCGTTGGAGCCACAGTAGAGACTTGCCTCTTCAAACGTTAGCTTTGGCTCTTTAACAAACCAAAATTCTGCTCCATCTACAAAGAGTGATGACTCGTGCTGCCCGCCTTTAACAGACAACAAAATGATCTGACATCATGACACATTTATGATTGTAATAAATACTGAGTCAGAAATTGCAGTTGGTCCAAATCACAGACTGAATGCATAATAGAATTTCAACAAAGATGCTGGAAACATTTGGTCATTACCAGGATTGTACCAATCTGGGTTCTTTGGTGTTTTTCCTGAGGAACCATCAACAAAAAAAGAGTTAGAAGCAGGTTTCATGTGGTTTCTGAAGATGAGTACAAATCAATTTCTTGCAAACAAAAAAAAAAAGGTCTACAATAAATTCCAGCAGTCTTGATGAGAGATGCTGAATCTTCACTACACAAACCAACCTTTGCTTTGTGCACACAGTACACTTCACAGCTGTGCTTATGTGTGTAGTCTTACCACGGGGTATTTGGCAGACCCACTCCAAAAGGGCATCACAGTGAAACGGTGTGGCGTAGAAAGGAGTTGGGGGTAAACCGTGAACCAGAAAGTTTTTCAAGGTGTTCTTTGTTGTCTAATGGAAACAAATGTAACACATGTCACTAAAGTCATTACTAGACATCATAGATTGTTTTGCTTCAAGTAATACTTAGAAAAAAAAACATAAAAACAGTGTCTCACTCAGAAAAGATAATCACTAACTGAAGCAAACTAAATGAGAGCAAAGGTTTGGATCTCAGCGGCATGATAACAACAAATATTGTTTTATGGAGGGCAACAGGAAGAGTGAAGTTAGCAGCAGTCCCTGCTTTGTGGAACCATTCATCAAATAAACAGAACAGTGATCATCACAAATTGCAAGATATCAATATATTTGGTGTGTCAAAAAAAAAAAAAAAGAGGTGTGCAAAAGGGAATCACTGTTTAGATCAGCTGTCTCTTCTTGGCATTAATTCAATGAGATAATGAGGCTAGATTTCAGTTGTAGCTCTTCTGATGACTCCTCCACATATCTGAACAGATGGCCTTGATTCACAGGAGAACCGAAAGAGCATGAATACCAAGATCTTTTTGAACTAGCCTGAAATACTCAAAGAGTCCAGACAAAGTGTATTTCATTGGAAAGATACAGAAGCAATTTAAGTTATTCCTGCAGATTGTAATTCTTCTGGAAATGTGAGAAAAAGTTTTCAAGGTTAAACAAAAATACATAAAACATATTGTTTTCTTCAAATATTACAAGATGCATCTCCAGTAGAAGGGAGAATTGCACACAATGTTTTTGTGAAATACATTTAATGGTTTATGAAATACATTTAATGACCCGCTACGGTGGATAAAGCGGCAGAAGATAAACGAATGAAAACCTGAGAAAAATCCCACTCACACAATAAGTTACAATCATGGAGACAAGAAAATTAATAAATATATAACATTCAAATAACAAAAATCCCTGAACAGCAAAAGAAACAACTTCAGTACATGGTTGTATAAATAGTGTGACAAAGTAATGAGAGTTTCTGATGCTATGGAAAGATGGACAGATAGGCTATTAACCTATTCTATAACCTCCTCTTTGCTCTATTTGCAACAGGGAAATAATAAAAGCAAAATAAATATCCAACCCACCTTGAACGCTGTGCAGTCTCGACTGTAGGCATCATCCTCATGGAAATCATGATGTAAAACATCCATAGATACCTGGATATTAACAGACAACACACTCAGACATGTATACAGTAAGACAAAAATGTATTAATTTAAGATTCATGCTGTACATGTTTTCACAATATGTCAGGGTGGGCGGTAGACTTAGTGTCATACTCACAGGCTGGCCATTGCTCCACTGCCAGGAGCGATCAGCTGGGTTTCGTCTATTCAGGCCGACCCAGAAGTACCGATTATCACTGCAACGACGATGTCAGAGCAAACGGCCTGATTAATAATTCAAATTAAAAAAATTACCCCACCACACACTCATCAGGTGGGAAATTGTGAAATGTAAGTCTGCAGATGTGGGACTTTATTGTACCATTCAGATTCAGTGCTAAGCTTTTGTGTGGAAGGTTGAATCTAAGGAATGCAGTCAGGAGGTGGAGCCAACATGGCTGCCATCCCTCCCGTTGTTAAGTGACTCGTCATGCTGGTCTGACGGAGAATGACTGTCAGCAGTTAAAACTCACACTTCTGTATTAAGTGTGTATCAAGGTTGTTTCAGTTTTATACAGTGTAAAGACATAGTATTTGTTTTTGTGTGTGTTCACCTGATGGATTCTCTCATGATGAGGTGCAGGGCCTTCATCTCATCGTTATTCGTGAAGCTGGGCAGGTTGGCTCCCAGAGCCTGACAGAATCTCTCGGCTTCCTCCCAGGAGCGTTTCCTGCTCAGCCTTTCTTTGTGAAAAACCTAACATGGTGAAAAACCGAGACTGTATCAAACGCCTGCATTACTAAAACAGTGAATGTTCAGTTGGAGATTCAGCTGTGCTACGTTAGAAGTGACTAATGTAGTCTTGAGCCAACAGCTTTAAGCTCAATTTGCATTTCAAATTGCATTTCAAATTTGCTAATTTCAAATTTGCAATTTCCATTCTACATCACCTGACATCATTTATCTGGACCCACAACAAGCTGTTTATGATCATTCTTCCACAAGTGAATAAATATTGATTCCTAAAATGGATGCAGTTCCTTTTATGAACATTATCACCTTTGCCAAACAATCATCAAATGCTGTAAGCTAATGGAAACACTATCACACACAAAGACATACCTTGTAGCAGTATTTGATGCCTGGTCTGGACATCCATCCCTCAAAACAAGTTACATTGGAGTTCAGTTCTGGTTCTGGTTCTGGAGGTGAAATGAGGTCTCTTCTACAAATGGTACCGGCATTAAAAAAGGTGCAGTTCTTCACCTCCCACTTGCCCAGAGGCTGTGCAGTCGAGATTGCTGCACAACCACCATCCTGATCTGATGCACATACAGAAGAAACACAAAGATTTCCAATTGTGGAGGGCTTATTTTTTAAAACCATCCAACTCTGTTTTCTATTTTCTGTAACTACTACAGCTACTCCTGTGCTGGACTTGCTAAAGCTAACTTTGAGATGATATAGAGACAAAAAAAACGTTCACACTCATGGACAATTTAGAGTTACCAATTCACCTGGACTGCATGTCTTTGGACTGTGGGAGGAACTCAGAGTAACTGGAGGCCGTTCAGGCAGACATTGTGATGACATGGAAACTCCAACACTGATGTTCCAGGTTTTCAGATGAGGGTTATTTCAACCCAGAACCTTCTTGTCGTGAGGTAACATTACCATCCACCGACTGCACCAGCAGAATCAGTGTGTTGTTTTTACTAACCTGGTTCATACAAGCCCCAGTTGGTGTAGGAAACCACACTGATGGATCCATCTTGTTTGAGCCACCGGTACTCTCCTGTGTTGTTAATGTCCTGCAGCCCAATCCAAAAATATTGTGGTTTTTCCTTTAATTGCTCTCCAAGTAGACGGTTAATAAAACTCTGCTCAAATCTGAAAGAAACAAACACAAAGGAGTTTGTCTGTTGTTATGAATTAATTACAATCTACTTTGTAAAGAGAAAGACAAGCCTTCAGTTGAAATAGCAGCTGAATGACTCCTACCTGTTTCTTATAGTGATGTCACAGCGATCTTTGAAGGATACTTGTGCACTGTTGACTTGGTAACAAGAGTTTCCGTGTCTCCTCCAACCCTGGATGATTCATGGCAGAAAGCAGACATTCATTTAAATTGCAAGCTGTTACATACAAACATCTCTTCCATTACAACAACAGCGGCTAAGAACGGCCACGGATCTAACCGTAGTACCCTGTCATTCATGATCACCGCTGACCTGTGCAAGGAGGTCACACATATAACTTATAAAACATCAATGAAAAAACAAGCAAATAACATTTGACCAAATTTCATCTGTGAAAAGAAAAGTCATAAATTCGCACTAATACTCACATCCTGAGCATTACATCCATCCTGTATTGCTGATTCATTGACCTGTCCTTTCTTCTGACACAAAAACGGTAGCCTCTGTTTGCAACTCCCAACTCGCCACCCATGGCTCTGGGGAGAACAGACAAAGGTCTGAGCTTTCAGGTCTTATATACACCACCTTGTAAAGTAAATCATGTGAAGACAAATTCACATGGTCCCACTATGGTCACGCCATGATCTGTCCATTAATCGCTCTATTCTTTCTCTGATTGGTTTGGCATGATGATGTAGATGATGATGATGATAATTGGTCATGTTTACAACAGTCATTCTTCATGTATTGAATAATTTAATAGATTCTGGCTACTTTTACAATTAGGAGAAATATATTAATGAATTAAATTGCATATTTTAACTTGACAAAGTCTGTCTCTTTCCAGTTTTTTACAATGCTGGAAAGGATTAAAATTATTTTACTTATTTTAAATGGGAAAATGTTTGTGTTACGAGCTTTGTAACGGAAAGAATTAAACTTGTATCTCGAGCTACCATCGTATGTAGAATGGCTTAAATACAGGTGGATAAACCCACTTCTCCAGAGTAGAAGACACAGCTGATATCCTCAGAGGGTTGGACTGGATGATTTGCATCCCAGTAGGTGAAAGTGATGGGTGCCTGGTCGATCCACTTGAAGACAGTGGGATTAAGGCCGATACCCATCAGACCAATCCACACATCCAAAAATTTCCCATCTGACGGACAGTAACATACATAAAAACATCAGTTCATGGACATAAATATGCCACTATTATCCATGAAATAATTTAGAAGTAAAAGGACTTCTTCATGAGAGCATCACCTGCGTGGAAATTAGTGCTGATCATCTCTTTGGTGTCAACGGAATGCAGGCTAGCAAGGAAGCCACCTCCATCATCGGTGCTGTTACAGTGCAGCTGGGCATCTGTGAAGGGTTGAGGGGTGTCCTTCACCAACTTGTAACACCACCCATTCCACGGGACCCAACCATCTGGACACACTGTTTCTTTATATACAAAAGAGTCTGCATAATAGAGGAGAAACAGATGGAGGCGGTGGAGTTAAGTCACTTGCCTTGGAGTCACTCACATGGTTCAAAAATAGGATTTACAAATTATGGCTGCGAGTGGACAAGAGCGAACCTACCTGTCGCTGGTGTTCCAGAGTCATTGATGTGCTTCTTGCAGATGTATGGCAGGCGTTTGTTGCACGCCTCTGATTCATAGTTGTGTTTGTAGTTCATCACTCCGCAGTCAGATGCAATGATGGACGAAGTAGAGAGGATGGCTGTCAAATACATTCCCACATAGCATTAATAATGCTGCATCACAAAAGGACTATGACAGCAGACCAGAGGTTTCAATTTGTGTCACAGAGGTGAAAAGGAAGGAACTTTCCAGTACTATTTCAAAATGAAGCAGCTAATAGACTGAGTTTTAAGCAATCCCCAAGAGCTCACATGAGAAGTCCAGATCTGCAGTATCCTAATATTCACACTGCTTTGTACGAACACAATAGCAAATATATTATAACAAATAGTGGCTTTTATAAAACCCTTCAAGACGATTAATGGATTATTCAGCACAACTAACAATCCCAGTGCCTCATAAAGGCCAAAACCAAAGGGACAAACAGCTCCTTTTCCACACTGGCCTGTTGTTTGTGTGACTGACAGAGTCTTACTTTATAGAGGCGCAGATAGAGCACTTACAGTACAGCATGAGGAGAAGATGGAACTGGAAGACCGTACATGCACAGAGGCTATGCAAATTAATTACAAAACTGTACTGAAGTTTTTCTGTGTACGTTTCTGTGTAATTTTATGCCATCAAGACAAATTTCTTTAGAAAAGGGAACAAAGATGACGACAGAGGAGACAAAGTATTATTAAAACATTTCTTTAATCACCATCATCGGTTTCCCAGCGCAGGACGGAGTAAGGGGAGCCATCAGACCACTGCCAGCCCTGAGAAGTGTCTAACTGGTGAAGGCCGATCCACATCCTTTCAGGCATTCTTTCAAGGCCGGCCAAAACTGCGGAGGCAACGACATAGCACACAAGACAAGTAAAGCAGAATAAATCGATCAAGAAACAGAGTGAAAGGAAGCAGAAGCCACAAACAAAACAAGGTTTCAAGAAGGTATCAAGAACCACAGATGTGTCCTACTTCATCATTTAAAAAAGCTGTACATGTCAAATTTGTAGTTCAGGAAAGAGATCAGAGCCATAATCAGGCTGTCTCTGTATATGTAGTAATTGTAATGAAGTGACCCATAAAATACTAAAATCAAAGACAGGAATGTTTTGTAACAGGATTATGTAACTTTCTTTAAAAATGTAGGGATTACAGCAATGTAGCTGTATTTTGGAGAAAAAAAGTAATTAAATAAGCTCAAACGAAATGAAAATGATGCATTGTTAAAGACCAGTAACTATGTAAGAAAGCTTACATAATGCGATACAACTGAATTAAAACTGATAGCATCCTTTTGTTTCATTTCTTCAAATAGAAGGTCACCAAAACAAAGTGTTTTGTCAGTCCTATGTTTCCTTAGTCAAAGACACATATTATGAGGGTAAGAATATGAGTTTTAAGTGCTATAACATGAAGGGGAAACAGCTTCCTTGGAGGTTGAAAGCTGGTGGTCACTGAAAGCTGTTAATAACTTTTATTATTTTATTTTACAAAAGATCTGAGAGCAGATGAACAGAAATGAAAATAAATCAGTCTTACAGGTTTCAGAGTGGAGATCATCCGGCTCAGACACACTGAGCAGATCAGCTCCCTGACTCCGACATGAATCCAAAGCTTCATGCCAAGTCACAGCAGCACTGCTGACAAACTCATAGCAAGATTCTCCTTCTGGCCCAGCAAACAGAGTCTGACAACCCTCCTCTGCAAAATGACACAACAGGCATATGTGTCATTCTTTGATTCCTGATGTAACAAAATTTATGATTGAAAACCGACAATAATTTCACATACATTCTTATCTTGTGATTTTTCAAGTTGTTCTAGTTGGCTATTAACATGTTTTCACACTTTGTAAGTTCAAATGAACCAAAGTACTGTTAGTGTGGTTCGTTTGAACAAATGTGAGACTGCTATTGAAACCTAGATGCAAAATAAGAGGACCAAAAATGTCCTGTCCAGATGTGTCTCAGTCTGATTCGTAACTCAGATTCATGTCCAACTAAACTATAATATAACAGAACAACATGCCAGGTAATAGACAGAGTCCCATTCTTCTGTCTTGGTCATAGTTGGACGAAGTGGAACACCAGTACATTCCAGGGAAGTAGGCATAAGGGAGGCATTCGTGATGCCAGGTGCCGTTGTATTTGAATGGGAATTCACAGGGCATGCCGACAGAATTCCCATCCATGGTGTGCACAACTGAAAGAGAAAGAGACAAGACCAAAGCCTCAGACATCCGGTATGTGTTGACCCAAAACATGTCGGGACAACGATTTGTTGAGAGTAAAATTCAGTGCCTTGCTGAAAACACCACACGGCCTCTTAATCTCCAGATACACAAACACATGCCTGGTAGATAATGTGACAAAGAAGGAGCCAGAAGCAGCAGAGAACCATACAGAAATTTGAATTTGGAAACATTTTTTGACAGAATTAAATCAGAATTCTACCTGAAAACATAGATATTAATACAGAAGAGCTTTAGATAGAGTTTTAGATGTGTGTGTGCGCGTGTGCGTGCATGTGTGTGTGTAGGAATCATGTAGTGAGCAGACAACTGTAAAACAAAAATGAAAGCTAGCTGGAACAACACCGTGTACAACCAAAAAACGGACCTGAGATAATAGAGATAAGGTCGGCCTTTCATGTATTCAAATAAACATTTATTCTTTAAGATGAAATTTGAAGCATCCGGCTGTTCCCTAGCCTGAATGACTAACACTTGACAGGAATGAACACAACCCACCAGACAGGCTCTTTCCAAAATATGCAAGAACCTGTTTAGTGAAGTAACACAAGAACGTAAGGCCAGAGAATAAAAACTTTTATACACCAGGCTGTAACATAACACAGTATATTCAATTGAGGAAATGGATTCTCTGATTCAATGTAATGAATTACATTCAACACAAATTGAATTTGAAACAACTTTCATTTCCTTTTACCATTTTAGTCCTCAGATCTCCATAATCGACAGCTTGAATTGCTTTATAGATGGCTTAGGTCTACGATTGGAAAACTTTCTCTTACAGATGTGATGAAGGAAAAATGATACTCACCGTGATATGGCACGTGGCAGATACTGTCCTGCGATCCTCCTCTGACCCAAGAATCATTAGTGTCTCGTTTGGCCACAATTTTACCATCATTAATCGACAGGCCCATTTGATAAACCGTGTAAACTGCTTCATCCAGGCAACGCCACCACAGCAGGATGTTCGCACCACAATCAACCAGGGACAGCGTCTTAGAGCGGAGGTCTAACGCCAAGCAGAGGGACGTGGCCACGTGAAACAGTCGATGACTTGATCCCCACTTCCACAGCTGGGCCGCATTGCTTGGGTCACAGGAAGTTATAAGCAAGTCAGCCAGATCGCCAGTGCTCAGACACATCCCTGTGCTGGAGTGCTGGATGGTGAAAGCATCTTTGCCTGTCGTGAGAAAAAAAATTGTTATGTGATCTTTTATGAACATGTTGTCATCAACTAATACGAAATTCAATGATAAAACAAAATGGAACACTCAGCTTCATGTTGACAGTAACAACAGAGAACTTAAGATAATTTATTCTGTACTCGGAGGGACATCAGAAAGGTTTTTATAACAATACAAGGATTAACAAAAGAAAACCTTTTTTTTGGTCCAACCAAGAATGGTTGGGCGACATTTGTTGCTTAAACAAACTGTGGAGAAACTGATCTATTTGGAACAATTGTAAATTAGCAGGGCTGAATAAGATCAACCAATTTATCCTATTCACATGCTTCACATCTTCCACATCTTTATATTTGGTATTTATTATTTAAAGTTTGATATTCAGCAACCAATACTTATCTATTCAGCTATTTATTACTTTCACTTGGGGGTTTCATCTTATTCAAGAAGTTTAAGCATGTGCCTTTCAGACAGTTGTATTTTAGCAAGCATGGGTTGTGAATCAGCGATTGCATTTTTCCTTCTACAAGCTTTTATTATTTTATTAAAAAGGAAGATTTTTAAAAGAGAATATACAATAGTACAAAAAAAAAAAATAGAAATGATGTTTTATCCGTTGTACTGCAGCAGACATTTAAAACAGTGTTATGAGCCTCCGTAGAGCTCCGTAGTAGCAGAGCTGAGAAGTGATTCATCACAAACACACTCCGCTCTGGGGTGAGTCGGCAGTTTTTGAGCTGTCAGAATCAGCTCACTGGGGGATGGGAGCGATTTCAAATCCACTTGAAGATGGGTTGTTCGGTGTGGCAGATATGGAGCTATTGTCCTCCAGTTCTTGCACTGTTCTTTGGAAGTTTATTCTATAAACCCAGTATGAATGGCAGGAGCAGGCCTAGTTATATATTTTAAAAAAACGTGAAAACGAAAGTAAAGTGTAGCAGCCCTGACTTACCAAAACCCGGGTCGTTAGCCGGTGAACCAGCTCCTCTGAAAACAGTTGACTCCAACACAGTCAACAAACAAAGGCAAAGTGTCGTTCCGGATACTTTCAGCATGGTCCTGGGGGAGAGGGTCCGTTGGATTCATAAAGAACCAGCCCGACAGGAGCGGTAAATTGTAAATATAGGCCAGTCGATAAGTAAAACACGGACATAAAGCGAGGCGACAACAAAGTTAACCCAGTTCGGCCAACTGTCAGCTGAGCTATCCACAGTCCTGTTCCGACGACACCGTCCAGCGCGCGCTACCCTTACAACGGGACGTTTCCGGGTTGACCTTCAAAATAAAGCTACGGCAAAAGTAACGTTGTTAGAGGTCTCGTAAAGCAAAATTAAGATTAGATGTGATTTTGTTATTCCCTGTCAAAATATCCAAATTTCCAATCCTGTAACTCTCCTAATGGAGTATGCAATTTGGAGTACGAAAGTTACATTTTTTACCTAACCACTAAAATATAATGAGAATAAATAAGTTATCTAAAAAAAAACATTTTATAATCATATAACAGTGAATGAACAAACAAATGAATAAATAACTGAATCTTCCCAGAACCAGCAATAATTACAGTATATCATTGTTGCTGTTGTTTTTTTTTTATCATATAAAATTTACTTAGTAAATGAAAGCAAAGGCTCATTAGGTTAAGTAAATTATGTGACAAAAGTAAAAGCCTTCGGTCAGACAAACATCAGTAGATGACACAATTTTGATTCATGCAGACCACCACTTGTGTAGTTTGTCTCTGTGTCTCTCCTTATCTTTCTGCTCTGTCTTTCTTGAAACCTGTGAGTTTGTGCACGGATTGACCTTTAACCGCCTGTGTGACTCCAGGGCAGGATGCACTCACCTTTCTTTAGTACACTAATTATGAGGGATAAATGGGAGCTGTGAGAGAAGTTGCGGTAAAATTTTTGTGCTTTTATTTTGAAGACTAGATGAGCAGTCTTCCTGTGTGTTAGTGTCGCCTTTCTGCCGCGGTGTCGGTGCCTCCCGTCGTATTTATAAGCGTTTACTTAGACACGTTGTGTTTGTCGGAAGTCCCTGTCATGAATAACTGCGTGGTACTCACTTGTGTTTTAATTTATGTACCGTGTGTAGCACCTAATGTTTTAGCCATATACACATGTGATGACATTGTTCATAATATGATAATTACTATTTTTTTTTAAATGCACATTCTAGCTTCAGCCACTTTGTTGATGAACACATAACACAGCAATGATAATTGATGTAGAACACTAATATATCACATTTCATATATGCAGCCTGCAGTCAAGGTAAAAGTGATGAGTACTAAGGTTCTGTGAACCAGTGGAGCTTTATGTCATCCACTGCACCTGATTGCAATGATTCTCAATCTTCTACTGCTCTCAAATCTTAGTCATGCTCCCAAGCAAAAGTAACATCAAGACCAAATTAGTACAGATCCTGACAGACATACTACAACCTCATTTACTAGACAGACTCATATGTTGTAAATGATGTGACCTTTGGGAGCTTAATGTCAATCTGCATGTGAAAGTTTGATTGAAGACACTCAACCCCAAACTGTTTGTGTAAATGAATGGCTAAAAACATTGGAAATGGAACCAATATTCAGATATTTCACTCTATAAATGAGAAAGTTAAAGCATTTAGATGACTCTTTTGATTTTATTCTGGGCATTATTTAAACATTATTGATATATAATTTGGGGAATGGTCCGACTTAGAGGTGGTTTGATGAAAATGTATCATCCTCAAACTGAAATAAGGATCACAGGAAAATTAAAAAGTTCACATATGATACATTAAGACAGGCCTGTTTTCTGGTACAAAGAGTGTGTGGGATCCTCCAGATCGTATATTTGACAAAATGTTGCTCAATTACACTTCAATTTAACATAATGTAAAAAGAAACAACATGAAAGGTAACCATCTTCTTTGTCTTTTTCTTTCAGCTTGTCCTGTTAGGAGTCACCACAGCCTGTTATCCTTTTCCAAGTCAGCCTATCTTCTGCATCCCCCTATCTAACATCAACTGCTCCCATGTCGTCCCTCACTACATTCATCCACCTTCTCTTTGGTCTTCCTCTTGCCCTCTTGCCTGGTAGCTCCATCCTCAACCCCCTTTTACCATCATATACACTATCTTTCCTCTGGACCTGTCCACACTATTGAAGTCTGCTCTCTCTAACTTTGTCTCCAAAACATCTCACCTTGGCTGATCCTCTGATGAACTCATTTTGATCTATCCAACCTGGTTACTCCGAGAGAGAACCTCAACATCTTTAGTTCCACCACATACAGCTCGGCTTCATTTCTTCTTTTCAGCGTCTCTGTCTCTAATCTGTCCATCATGGCTGGCCTCATCACTGCCTTATAAACTTTGGCATTCATTCTTGCAGAAGCTCTTCGTCACATAAGACATTTGACACTTTCCTCCACTCGTTCCAGACCGCATGGATCTGCATCTCCACCTCCTTACCACACTCACCTTTCCTCTGGACTGTTGACCCCAAGTATTTAAAGTCCTTAGCTATTTCTTCTCCATGTAGCCTCACTGTTCTGTCTCAACTCCTCTCATTTATGCACAAATATTCTGCTTTACTACAACTAATCTTCATTCCTCTCCTCTCCAAACGCATGAAGCCATCTTTCTAAGTAATAACAATAATTCATTTGATTTAACCTACGATGATGAGTCCACCAGAGGAAACCGTAGGGGATGGGTGCAGTATGGGATGGGTGGCAGTCGACAGCGTGGAGCTCGACGAGCCAATCCCTGGACAAAGAGTTAAACTACAGGGGGATCAGACTCCTTAGCCTCCAGGGAAAAGTCTATTTCAGAGTACTGGAGAGGAGGATTAGACCTACACTCGAACCGCGTGTTCAGGTGGAACAATCTGGTTTTCGTCCCACCTCTCCATCATCGGTCGACCCACAGTAGCTGGATTTTCATTGACGCCCTGTATGTTAGCAGCGCCAGTGGCGGGTGTTGTTACCCCGGGCCAAGTCCAATCCGGTATGGCATTCTTAATTGAAGACTCTTATTTTTTTGGCAAAGTCTTACACTAGATGCCGTTCCTGCTTTTATGCGGGCTCGGGACCCTCCCACAGTTGACACTGGTTTGTGCCCCTGTAGGGCTACATTATGAGAGATTATGATCTATCTCAGTAAAATTAATCTCAGCACGACCATTCTCGATTACTCTAAGCATGTACTGCTACATGAAAACGGGATGGTTTCATCGAACGTGGAATGTACTGTATATAAGTGGAATGGGCTAAAGTTTGTTTTGGATATCAGACACGGAATTGAACTAAGACAATGTCTGATCGAATGTGAAACAGTCGACAAAAGAGCAAACCTGTTGAGAACTAATCACACAAAACCTACAAGTGTCTAAAGACAGTGATTACAAACAAACTGGACAATGAGAATGTTCTAATTGATTTGATCGACTGATTAGGAGAACACACAGACAAATTTACTCTATTACCTTGATTCCTTTGCTAATCAGTTTGCTGTTGTAAAAACTGAAATTGGTAGCCATAACTTCATTGATTAAAACACAAAGAAAATTGTGCAAAATACTTTTAATAATTAGTTTTCATTGGCAGACAAACGTGAACAAGAGAATAAATTCAAACATCAGTTATAGCTTTTACATGCTTTCTGTTAGGTGTGAACATAAAACCCACTGGTATATATATATATATATATATATACATACAATGTATGTATATATATATATATATATATATATATATATATATATATACTGTATATATAAACTGTATATATACACTGTATATATACTGTATATATATATATTCTGTATATATATACTGTATATACAGTATATATATAGTATATACTGTATACAGTATACAGCATATATCCAGTATATAGTGCGCGCACACACACACACACACACACACACACACACACACACACACACACACACACACACACACACACACACACACACACACACACACACACACATATAAAGAAAACAATACAAAAGTAATACTGATAAAAGAGCTCCTGAATTCTTAATGACATACACACAATATAAAAATGCCAAATTTCTATTTCTTTGTCAATTTCCTTCTCTTTAATGCCAATTAAAGTTTTTATTGTCCTGCACATAGAATAAAATAAAACGAATGTGTTTGGAATATTATTACAATTTACAAATTGTAATTGATTAAACTTTCATTCTGCAAGATGTCAACAAACACTTGCTTTTTTTTTTTTTTTAACAAGTTCTGTGACATTCTCGGCTTAGCATGAGAATTATCTTCACAAATGTTTACATCTTCCAGACAACTTGAATAAATGAAAACTCTCATGAGCGACAGGTATCCTTCAAACACAAACTACAGACAGACATATTCGCCATCATCGTCTCACCAGTGTCCTGAGGAGTCAGCGTCACAGCTTTACAGTGTCATGTGTTGGTGAAATGGTGAGAAACAGACGGAGAGTGAGAAGAATGACAGAGACCTTAAAACAGGAGTGAATGAGTGCTATTCTCCCGAATGAACCTCCAGGTCTGTGATCAGCACGTTTCCATCAGACTCTGTTCCCTGTGAGCTGGTTTGTCTGTAATAAGCGTTGCCGAGGGTGGGAAGGCCATGAAAACGTGAAGCATTTCTCTTGTACACGAACCACATTGCGCCTGCCAGCAGGGCAAAGATCAGCACAGCCACCAGCACGGCAGTAGGGATCATACCATGATGCAAACCTGGAATACGCAACATGATCAATTGTATAATTAATAAAACCTCAGACTCACATCATGTTAATGTCTTAAACTAACAGGACAAACTAAATTATTCAATTTACCATTTAGAGGCTCCACCTCTACCTCAGTATTGAAATCTGCAAAAGAACATATGCAGTGAAATTCAATATAAAGTCATGTAACATCATTCTTGTAGAAATTTGCCCTTCAACATACTGTACATAGCTCACTGCAGATGTTTTACTAAACATTAACAATTGGTAAATGCTGAAAATGTTTAGATCCTGATTAAAAAAGTAAAAATCTTTTACATACAATCATGATGTTGGACAACATCATTGGAGAATATGAGAATTATTATTAGTAAAACTAGTCTAAGAAATTAAAATCCTTTCATTCAACATTGAGAAAGTTGAAATCTCTCCACTCAAACGCTAATTAAAAAATAATCCCTTTACCAAATAAAGGAAAAATAGCCAAGACCATGCAAGTAGATCATATCCAGGGAGAGGAAAAAGTAGGAAAACAATAAAATAGTTGTCAGTTTAAGATTTTTTCAAGATTGATCACATAGAGCAACTTTCTTTTGAAAAAGGATTATTTGAGACAGAGCTGGTGAGACAAGAGGCTGACAAAAGTAATATTCAAGAGCAAGAAACGCTTTCTTCTATAAAGGACATAATAAGGATAATAATTATGAGAACTCTTTTAGACATCAACCTCACCTATGCAACAAAAAAGAGGAATATAAAGAATATTACATTTTGGGTTGCAAGCATATTTTTAATTTTAGCTATGTGACATTTTTACTTGGACAGGATGTATAAACTTTAGGACATAGATATAAACCACCATCAAAAATTTCAATATCACATAAGGAGTTTGAGGTATCCGAAGTCCGCAACAATTACTCTGTGAACTCACTTGTGATGGTTTTGCAGACGAAGCCAAACCGCTCAGTGCACTGTGACAGATGCCACACGCCATCAACCACCCTGGTGGTGACACAGGCATCTGCAGTCAGCAGTTTGGGGTCCGGGGCTCTGCTGGGCCAGTTGGTGTAGTCCATCAGTGAGCCATCCACCCAGGACATAGAATCAGCTACAAACAGAGGCTTCTACTTAATCAGACCAGACCTCAGTTGATTGTGATCTTCTGCTGAGTATGACAGAGTGATAGATACTTACTGTCGATGTTGAAATACATCCCCAACCATACAGTATGGTGGAGGAAGCCTGAGGACCACAGTTGCTCCAGAACAAAACGATTCTCTGTGTCACTTTCAATGGTCAGGACATCCGAGGTGTTAACTGGAAAGAGGTAGGAGAGAAGTGATCACAAATGATCACAAAACCACTAAGCACTTGTGTTTTGTCAGTAAATTTGAGGCAACATATACGAGAGTACAAACAGCTCACTACAGAAAATAGCTAGACTAGATTGACAACCCTCCACCAAATATACTGTATATGTCAATCTCCCACATCCACCACGCTGAAAATACCTGCACAAGAAACAGAAGACCCAAACCACAACTCAAAGATTCACACCTTTCTGCCTGCAATGCTCTCTTGACTCTTCAAACGTGAGTTTCTGCACCACAGGCTCAAAGTTGTAACAGCCTTGTTCAAATTTGACCCATGTAGAGGGGCACACCACCTCATATGAGATAAAGGGTTTACTACCTGCAAGAGAGGGAGGGATGTACATACTAGTTTGAACTTTCACACTCATTTACAGTTTTATAGTGCTTGAATATTCTTTTACTGAGGTGGTACTGACTTGGTGGGTGAACATGACAAAGGGCTCCTGGTAGCAGAGCCTCACAGTCAGCTCTCCGCCAGCCTCCGCTTATGTCCATGAAAACACAGTCTCCTGTCACAATGTCTTCATCGTCATCGTCTTCATCCCAGTGTGTATATACTGTGTCACTGCCATCTGACCAGTGATAATTTATGCCACTCTGTAAGGCAAGTCACAGTCACCAATATGTCGGACAAGAAGCCTACACACCAACTCAGTCAATCTTTTTTTTGTTATTCAGAAGAATTCTGGAATCTAAACCTCAGATTTATTTTAGTCCTTTTAAAATCTTCAGAAATAAGCAGATTGCACCACTATCAGACAAAACATTTGCAAAAGGTTTCTGTAATGATACCGATTGTGAACAAAATAAAAGAAAGCAAAGAGAGATTTAGTTCATCCTGTTTTCATTTTTCTTTATGACTAAGACATTCCAAAATCACTTGCTGACACTTGAACCTAAATATCAAAGCACTGACTGTCTGCTGGGAAAACATATGACTATGGATGGAATTTCTCTACCTGGGTAAAAGGCCAGGAAATTAAAAGCGTGTGGGAAAACTGTTATTGGCCATTGTAATATACCAAAAAAAGAAGAAAGAAACTAAACATGTCACTTTGGGTTTCTCTTTCAAGAATCTTTTTGTCATTCTTCCCTTAGAATTTCTACCTGGCTATTTTGCTCCAATTAAAAGCTTTTTAGGCATTTACTATATTCAACATTTACTAAACTCAACTTTAACCTTATTAACCTCCCCGTTTGTGGCGCGACCCCCTGTGCGCGATCCGTCACTCTGCCTCCCCCTACTGTTTGTGTGATGTGTTACTAATTGCATGCCTACAGGCCCCCAGTGTGTTGTGTTCAGGGGCCTGTATTCAAAAACTATGTGTGTATGCATGACTAACAAAAGACTGTAACCACATGCAAAAAGAGTGAAGAGTGTAAAGATAATTTGCCCACGTGTGGACGAATAAAGTAGATTTTAATCAAGTCTTGTCAGGTGGTCTACCATGATGAATGAGAAAATCAAATGTTCCATGTTTATGAAGTGCAGATAATCAAGTCTTTTCAGGTGGTGTACCATGATGAATGAGAAAATCAAATGTTCCATGTTTATGAAGTGTTTAACTACCTGCTATCATACTTGCTTGTATGATGCACATGGAAAATAATGAGGATGCACATGGAAAATAAAAATAAAAATAAATATGTATATCTTATGCACATTAGATTAATCATACTTCGATAAAATTTGCTAAAATAGATTAAATCGAATTTGTATAGGTATTGATGTACAGTGTCCTCCAATGATTGACAGTGTGCATTTTTCAATGAGCTCTACTTGAACTCAGCACCAAGATTGACCAAAGTCTTCTTCTTCTGTTTTCTTCTGCAAGCTAAACATTGCTGCCTCTTGCAGACAAACACATACATTACCCCACATCATATTCAAACATAGTAGACACCAAGAATACATACGTCTTGACTATACAGTCCAATCCATTGGGGGACAGCCAATCTGTTCACGAGAACTGTAAGGAAAGCTTGGTGGTAGGCGTCTGTTATGCTGACCAGGTCAGAATGATCCTTCGTGCACATATGCATTGCATCGTACCAGCTCATGTTGCCAGACACAACCTTGTAGCTGCGACTCCTGTACTCAATATTGTAAGGGAGAGGGGGGTGATAGGAGTAGGTGGGAGGCTTTGATATATCTAGAACAGGAAATAAAATGGCAAAGGAAAGGAGAAGGTAAGACACTGGTAGGTGGGATCAGAATCGCTGCTTCATTCATGTAAGATCTCATTTTATATATATACAGTACACACACACACACACACACACACACACACACACACACATATATATATATATATATATATATATATATATATATATATATATATATATATATATACAGAAGAAGGGAGACAGCATAGCTCCAAACAAAGGGAGGTTAACGAGGAAAACCGCTGGTTAACAATGAGTCGATGAAATTTATGTTTATTCCTCCGTCAGGCAGTGCAAAACCATTTTACCTCATATGGTCTGAACACGTAGCATGAATTAAAAGTGGTAACATGAAGCGCCACTATGAAACAAAGCACAGATCTTTTGCACAGAATTATCCCCTGAAGTCCGAGCTGAGGGCAAAATGACCGAGAAAAATGCAAACGAATGTTCACTAAAGGTATGGTGGAGTTTGGGGCAACATAAAACATCTTTTAGTGATGTTTTAAAATACAAAACAATCCAATAATAACCAAAATGGTTCAGTCCAGGTACCAGGCTGGCCTGACAGCGCCACAATGCGCTATTTAAGCCACACCTAGGTAGGGCCTCGGTTTGGCCCCTGACCCGGAAGCGGATCAACGCAGCCTCCTCAGGTGAGCATCTCTCATACAGTTTTGTGTGGATGTGGGGAAATCGTGTAGGCGCGGAGTGTGCACCCTCGAACGCACTACCGCAACAGTTTGTTTGACGTGGACACGTGAGTGTGGACCTGCCGGACAATGTGCACGAAACAGTCTGAGCAGGATCACAGTCCTGTCAGGAAACAAGGAGAGCGCAGCTGCGGCTGCTCTCCTGGGCGAGGGAGAGAGGCGCGGGACGGAGATGGACGGAGCGGTCTCTATCGCTCCGTCACTGCCTTGCTTTTGGGTAGGTGATCCTAAGTCTTTGCTGGTGCTACTAACTTCTAAATTTGGGAGCACCAGTGCTACCAAGAAAAAAAGTTAATTTTGACACACACACACACACACACACACACACACACACACACACACACACACACACACACACACACACACACACACACACACACACACACACACACATATATATGAATCTATTTTTCTCAATATTCAGTTAGGAGCTGCTATCGAGAGGTGAAGATGGAGACAATTCCTTGTTCTCAGCTCTCTGGTGCTTGAGTCATGGCTAACAGGCAGGCTCTAACTGGGACTCTGGGGGTTGGGCATTTCAGGCATGGTTCAGCATAACTTAGCGTGGTAGATCTGATAATGGAAACGCACTTTACTGCCAAAGAAAACCCCCCACAAGTGCCTGCTGAAAAGTCACTGCAGTGCGGTAAGAAACCACATGAGGTCAGTAAAGATAAAGTCTCATGGGTTCCAAGGTACATCTCATTGTCACTTTTTATGAACCTCAAAAAGATATTGTGTTCATTTATTCTGACCATGGTAAAGCATGAAATCACACATGTGGGCCAGAAACACATTTAAAAATTAAGAGTAAGACTGAAACACAAATAGTCAGAGAACTGGAGCTGAACCCAAACTGATGAAGCCATACCTTGAGGCTTTTGACACACAAAGCCGTAGCCACTCTCGCTGCACTTCTCATCATACCACTTCCCTGTCAGGTGGAAGTTGTGGTTGTTGGACAGAACTGTACAGAGGGGCTCATCAGAAAACCCACTGAGCCACTCATCTCCCTGGGGTGGGGGTTAATGAAGAGTGTATTAGTGTAAACAAAGGGACATAAACCCATTCAAAAAACCCTCTCAGGAAGAAATTCATGCACCTTTGGATATGAAGCAATAAACCTACTTTAAGAGTATTCTAACCAGTGGATTGTCTGATTTTGCTTTTGGAAAACATTTTTACTATTCATTTTCACTTTGAATTCTACATAAACCTTCCCCTATCTGTTACAGACATCACTGAATGAGGAAGCTGGGAGCTGCAGTGAGTGTAACTCTTACTTGCTCAAAGTACCTGATTATTCCTTAACTTGAATTTTTTGTTAGTTCCAAAAACACCTGGTTCAAAGATTCAGGTTTGAGTTAGTATGTGATTGAATCACAATTTATTACAAAAGAGGCCTCATTAAAGTAATATGCTTTTATATTTTACATTTCCATTTTACACGCATTCTTCCATAATAATAATAATAATAATAATAATAATAACAATAATAATAATAATAATAATAATAATAATAATAATAATAATAATAATAATAATAATAATAATAATAATTATTATTATTATTATTATTATTATTATTATTATTATTATTATATTCTGTCCGGGTACTGCTGCCACAATCACATGAATTTCCCCGTTATGGGACAAATAAAGGATTATCTTATCATATCTTATTCCAACATTTTTGAAATCAGAGTTTAACAAGTACAGACACACACAGAACTGAAATAATTACAAAAAGTTATATTCTCCTTGTGGAAGAAATTAGATGAACAGTAAAAACAGTTAAAGGTGTATCTCAACGTGAATTATTCACAGAAGCTTACGGTGAGATAGCTCTTCGGTTCAATCGGTGACCAGTTTGTGTAGCTGACTTGTTTCCCGTTTATCCACCTCATGGTGTCCTCGTTCCGCAGGCCGATCCACACGCCTACGGAGCTTCCCTGGAGTAACATGGTGACGTACGCTGCAGGAGTAACGGAGTGTAACAGAAAATACAAACCAATGTGTAGCAAATCCTTTTGGATATGAATGCCAGGAGAGGAGCACATAAACAAAGCGTGCTCATCTGATGATGTTTGCATATTCACCAAGTCACTCAACAGATGAGTGTGTGGTTCATTTGTACCTACCTTGTTCAATCTCATCTTCTATAGCAATCAGCGAACCTTTGAATGAGGAGCAGATGGACTGGGCATCCTGCCAACTCTTTCCCTCCTTTGGACTGCCAGGGAGGTGAAGCATGAGACACTGTTAACACACACACACACACACACACACACACACACACACACACACACACACACACACACACACACACACACACACACACACACACACACACACACACAAGTAAACACAACATGAATATCAGATTTTGAAATGCAAGTGACCCCTAAGCCGCCCCTGGTACTTTTAAACAGCTCACCATTCAAAGCTGAAAAAGCCTTGATGTGACTTAACAGAGAAGGATGTGATTTTAGTGGAGAAAGAAGAATATTACATTTGGTAGCTATAATAATCCTCACCAGAACTCTGCCTCTTCTGATTGAATACAATAAAAATAGTGTAAATGATCTTAAAATGAACTAGAAAGTCCAGCTGAGGAACATTTCTAGTTATCTCATATACATATTTTCATAAAGGCACAAAATAACTATCCCCACCCC
Source organism: Antennarius striatus (assembly GCF_040054535.1). Classification (NCBI taxonomy): domain Eukaryota; kingdom Metazoa; phylum Chordata; class Actinopteri; order Lophiiformes; family Antennariidae; genus Antennarius; species Antennarius striatus. Next base: position 16,007,062 of record NC_090776.1, read on the forward strand.
AACCCCTGAGCAAAAACAGATATTTTTTTTTGTTCTATATTTCATGGTCGTGGAGAGAAAGTTTCATCAGTAGGGTTTATTTCATCAGTAGGGTTTTCTGTTTATTTGTTCAGCATAACTTATTCACGAACAGTGAATATAAACACAAACATCCTGCTTCCAGCCACAGGGGAAGCTGAAGCAGCTGATTGGTGGAGGAGAACAGGGTGAAATGAGGGACATCACAGCGAATGCGAGGTAATCCTTTAAATGGTAACAGTTAACTTTAACGTACACTACTTTGCATTTAGAAGTAGAAAAGCATTATAATTACTAACTGCTAACTACTGCTGCAATATTCTTGAAACTTGGTTGAAAAGTACATATTGTCGACTATGGAAGAACCCATTTATATTTTGGAGTGGATCTGAATCACAGGGTGGATACACAAATAGTTTTTCCCTTTCAATGAGTAGGTTTCAGTTTCGAGTCGGCCCGTCCTCCCGAGCTAAAGAGAGAAACGGTGCTACGCAGGCAGTAATGACAGAAAGAAGAGACAGCGCAGCAGCAATTCAAGAGAAGTGAAGCGATTTTTTTGCAGTGGTGATGTGGAACCTTTTTGCATCTGTGACACAGGGAGAGCGAGCACATGATTGTTTACGACTTCATTATACAATCTGCATATAAATACTTAAATAATAATATTGAATACTTATACTAATGTATGAATTTTCCAGTGTTACCTTTTAAAACAGCACTCAGTATGCTGTTACACGATATTAAGAACATTCTAGGACCATTTACGGTTGTTACCTTGTGTCCAAAGTACAGCCAGTTCTCTGGACATCCTCCGATGTAGTGGGGCTCCCTCGGAATCTCCACCACAGACACAGTCTTCCTTTTGCAAACATAACCGTGGGGATCACTGCACTTACTGGTTGACCATTTCCCTGCAACATACCATCAAAACCTGTAAGCATTCCGGCACAGGCATGTACACAGCACTCAGGGTGTTTTTCTGCTTCTGTTACCTGATGAGGAGGACATGGCGACACAAGACCTGCTTTTCCTCAGGTCGCCTCTGAAGCTCCTGTCCGCCCAGTTCTGGAAGATTATATCGGTGTTGTCACTCCACCTGCACACATAATACACAAATGTATTTAACAAACAGGCATTGATTGCTGACACCATCCAAATTAATCTGCCGGTGGTTTCTCAACTCATGCTGTGATTGCATCAGATAAAAATTTCCCTTCTAGCATCTCTTTTTTTTGACTGCTTTTAGATTTAATCATCCATCCATACATCATCTACTGCTTATCCGGGGCCGGGCCACGGGGGCAACAGTCTCAGCAGGGATGCCCATACTTCCCTCTCCCCAGACACCTTCTTGGCTCCTCGGGGGGAGCCCGGGGCGTTCCCAGGCCAGCTGAGAGACATAGTCTCTCCAGCGTGTCCAAGGTCTTCCCCGAGGTGTTCTGACGGTAGGACATGCACGGAACACCTCCCCAGGGAGGCGTCCAGGAGGCATCCGGAACAGATGCCCAAGCCACCTCAGCTGGTTCCGCTCGAGGTGGAGGAGCAGTGGCTGTACTCCGAGCTCCTCCCTGGTGACTGAGCTCCTCAATCTATCTCCAAGGGTGTGCACAGCCACTTTACGGAGGAAACTCATTTCAGTCGCTTGTATCTGGGATCTTGTCCTTTTGGTCATGACTCAAAGCTCATGACCATAGGTGACAGTAGGAACGTAGATTGACCGGTAAATCCTTCTTCATCATGTCATACCTATGCAGCGACTGCATCACTGCAGAAGCTGCACCGATCCGTCTGTCAATCTCACGTTCCATTCTTCCCTCACTCGTGAACAAGACTCCAAGATACATAAACTCCTCCACTTGGGGCAAGTACTCTCCATCGACCTGACATACCACCCTTTTCCGGTTGAGAACCATGGCCTCGGATTTGGAGGTGCTGATCCTCATCCCACTCGTGTCACACTCAGCTATAAACCGTCCCAGTGAAGGTCCAGGTTTGATGAGGCCAACAGGACAACATCATCTGCAAAAAACAGAGATGAAATCTTTTGGTCCCCAAACCGGACTCCCTCCGGATCCTGGCTGCGCCTAGAAACTCTGTCCATAAAGATTATGAGTAGAACCAGTGACAGAGGGCAGCCCTGCCTGAGTCCATCATGCACCTGGAACAGGTCTGACTTACTGCCAGCAATGCAAACCAAGCTCTGGCTTCGGTCATACAGGGACCGGACAGCCCTTAGCAAAGTGCCCCGGACCCCATACTCCTGAAGCACTCCCCACAAGATACCACAAGGGACATGACTGAATGCCTTCTCCAGATCCACAAAACACATGTGGACTGGTTGGGCAAACTCCCATGAACCCTCGAGCATTCAAAGGAGAGTGTAGAGCTGGTCCAGTGTTCCGCGACCAGGATGAAAACCGCATTGTTCCTCCTACAGTCGAATTTTCGGTTCGACTGTAGGTCTAATCCTCCTCTCCACTAACCTGGAGTAAACTTTCCCCGGTAGGCTGAGGAGTGTGATCCCCCTATAGTTGGAACACACCCTCCAGTCCCCCTATTTGAAAAGAGGGACCACCGCCCCGGTCTGCCAATCCAGAGGTACTGTCCCCGACTGCCATGCAATGTTACAGAGACGAGTCAACCATGACAGTCCCTGCACATCCACAGACTTGAGGTACTCAGGGCCAATCTCATCCACCCCCGGTGCTTTGCCACCGAGGAGTTTGGCAGCCACCTCGGTGATTCCAGCTTGGGTGATGTACATTCCTCCTCTGAGACCTCAGCCTCTGCTTCCTCTATGTAAGACATATCAGTGGGATTGAGAAGATCCTCCAAGTATTCTTTCCACCGCCCGACAATATCCTCAGTCGAGGTCAGCAGATCTCCGCCTCTACTGTAAACAGTGTTGGCTGTGTAACGCTTTCCCCTCCTGAGGCGCCGAATGGTTTGCCAGAATTTCTTCGAGGCTGACCGATAGTCTTCCTCCATGGCCTCCTCGAACTCTTCCCAGACCAAAGTTTTTGCCTCTGCGACTACTTGAGCTGGAGTACGCTTAGCCTGCCTTTACCTGTCAGCTGCCTCCGGAGTCCCACAATTCAACAAGATTTGATAGGACTCCTTCTTCAGCTTGAAGGCATCCCTTACTTCCGGTGTCCACCACCGGGTTTGGGGGTTACCACTGCGACAGGCACCAGAGACCTCGCGATCATAGCTCCAAGCAGCCACTTCGATAATGGAGGTGGAGAACATGGTCCATTCTGATTCAATGTCCCCAGCCTCCTGAAGTCTGGGAGAAGCTCTCCCTGACTGACAGAGGGTTCTGCCAGACATTCCCAACAGACTCTCAAAACACGTTTGGGCCTGCTGAGTCTGTCTGGTCCCCTTCTCTGCCAAAGGATCTAGCTCACCACAAGGTGGTGACTGGTTGACAGCTCTGCTCCTCTCTTCACCCGAGTGTCCAACACACGCGGTCGGAGGTCTGATGATAAGACAACAAAGTCGATCATCAACCTCCGGCCTAGGGTGTCCTGGTGCCATGTGCACTTATGGACATCCTTGTGGTTGAACAAGGTGTTCGTTATGGACAAACTGTGACTAGCACAGAAATCCAATAACAGAACACCATCTACGGTTGATGCAGAGATTCTGATTCATGCCTTTGTGTCCTCTAGACTTGATAATTGCAATGCTCTGTTATCGGGGTTGCCTCGATCTGGTACAAGGGGCCTTCAGATGGTTCAGAATATAGCAGCACTAATATTGACTAAAACTAGGAAATTTGACTATATCACCCCAGTATTAGCTGCATTACATTGGCTCCCGATTCATGTTAGATCCGACTTTAAGGTACTTCTATTGACGTACAAAAGCATTAATGGGCTTGCTCCCACATATTTGTCTGATCTGGTTAAACCTTACTTTCCGATTAGGGCTCTCCGCTCTCAGAATACAGGTCTCCTGTGTGTTCCTAGAGTTAAAAAGAAGTCAGCTGACCAGAGGGCCTTCTCCTCTCGTGACCCTTTCCTGTGGAATAATCTCCCTATAGACATTAGAAAGTCTGAATCTGTAGATATCTTTAAATCTAGACTCAAAATGTATCTGTTCTCCCTAACATGTAACTAATATTGGGGGGGAGCAGTCTCAAAGTTTAGGTTTAGCCTAGTCCTACCGACAATTTCTTAGACCCCTGTCTCCCATTAATCCTCTGCCATTTTGGTCCCTCTAGCACCACTCTTGCCCCTGCTCTCTCTATCTCTCTCCCTCTCCCTCCCTCTCCTGTTCTCTCTCTCAAGCGTTTGTGTGGTGGATCATCGGCAATCGGTGACCTCCGTCTGCTTCCTTGGCTGGCGAAATCAAAAGCTACACAATTTCTGTTTCACCATCCACTAGGCGAATCTGGTTCCATCTCATTTGTTTCAGCTGTGGTTTTTGGGTTTTGGCAGGAGTAATCATACACTGTAACTTTTTTGAGAACAATACCATAGGTATTATTTGGTCTGTCCTCAGAGTGGTGGATCCTCTGCAATTGGTGACCTCTGTGTGCTTCATCGGCTGGTGGCAACTCATTCTACTGGACGGATCAGCGTGCCTTTTTCATACATTTATTATTGTTACTATCACTGTTATTATTATTGTGTTGTTAATCTGTACATGCGATATCTATTGCTTCATCTGTCCACAGCTGGAAGAGGGGTCCCTCCTCTGCAGTCTTCCTGAGGTTTCTCCCATCCATTTTTTTCCCCTGTTACAAGGGTTTTGGGAGGAGTTGTTCCTTATCCGATGCGAGGGTCGTACTGCTCGCAGTACACAAAGGTCAGAGGGATATCGTCCATGTGCAGATTGTAAAGTCCTTTGAGACATTGTTTGTGAATCTGGGCTATATAAAGTAAATAAACTTGAAACTTGAAACCACTCAAGGTCAGATCGGGGAGGCCATTCATCCCAATCACCCCTTTCCAGGTCCCACTGTCATTGCCCACGTGAGTGTTGAAGTCCCCAGTCAGAGCACTATTCAGTACCCTTCCCAGGGACTCCAAGAAGGCTGGGTATTCCGCACTGCCATTTGGCTCTTTGGCTGTAACTACAGTGAGACACCTGTCCCCAACCCCAAGGTGCAAGGATGCGACCTTCAGTGTTGGGTGAACTCCAACATATGGTATGATGTTTAACTGTCGGGGTATAATCACCTCTTTTGTGATTGAATTATGTAGGTAAACTAAAGAGCACCATCAGTTGAGGCTTTATTATTGTCTTTGCTTATACAGACGGGTCGATTGAAAAAGATATATAAGTTGTTTTTACCTGATCTCGTCTCCGGGCTCCCCAATAGACAAACCAATCCACCAGTCAGTCGGGCCAAGGGAAAGCTGTGGTACCAGTGAAAGGAACAGAGATGAAAAAAAAAAAACCTCACTCCACATTTACCCTCTTCCCCTGCAAATCCAGTCCTCAACTGGGTCGCAGGATCAGCCTTTCAGAACCGTTCTTACATGAGCAGCCATTCTGCTGCTCTCCTCAGCCTGTGCTTCCACTCTTTCATCTCCTTTTGTTCTCTTTATCCCCTCACAAGCTCCAACACCACAAGAGACTTCTTCATTGAGTCTCGCCACCAAAAAACTGCCTTTTTCCTGCCCCCAGTGTGTGGAAGCACTCGAGCGTTAAAGTGTTGACGTGAGGTAGTTTCCAGCTTGTCGGCAAGTGTATATACACACTTGAGTTTTTATGAGGAACGAGTGTGTTATTTGTGTTCACTCTTGTTTGCTTTTCAGTGTGTGTGTGTGTGTGCCCTATTAGAAAAATGGGCCTCCTGGGCCATTCAGTGGATTTAGTGTGATTAAGTACATTGCTTACACTGTGTGCTGGGGTGGGACACTGTGCTCCTGAATAAATGTGTCCTCAGCTCTCAGAATCATTTGGAACACTGAGTCAAGGTAGTGACAGTTCTTGCACTTTTTAAAATGAAAAATGAAATAATTCAAATTGTTAAAGTTAGTTTGAATAAGCCATCATTTTTTAAAAAGAAACGTTATAATTTAAGTGAGGCTTTTGACTTAAGTATGGCAATGGCATAAAACAAAAAAAGAGGTCTCAAAAAGTGAGGTTCGTCAATTGGTGAAAAACAGCATTGCGCAATTGACATTTCCACATGGGCTCAGAATTATTTTTCACTCATTTGCACATTTCCTTTTTATGCTTTGTTTTAAGAAATAAGTGTGAGTGGTGGTAGTCACTGACCCGCTGCAAACGCTCCTTGATGAAGTGCAGCTCCTCTCTGGAGTGAATGGACAGCAAGGAGGCGCCCATCATATGACAGGCCAAAGAAACAGATTCCCAGTTGAAGGGCTGCTTCGCCAGCAAATACTCAGCTCCACGGTAAAACACCCAGGGCTCACTCTCTGTGTGACGATTTAAAATTGACTGATGACTATAGAAAATTATGTAATGTTGTAATGGCTGGCTGTTTTAAAACAGCCATTAAAACACTAATAAATACACTACACCTTTGGGAAAAATACAGTACACACAGAAAGATGGAAAATATGGAAATGTTAGGTTACCAGTGATAAGAAAAAAATGAGAAAATTTGTTGAAAAATGTTAGAGGAGTAATTATAAATTTAGAAAAATTTAAATGTTACTCACCTTCAGTGTACCAATAGGGTTTCTGAAGAGCATCACCTGTAAGAGTAGAACAGTAGCCAGACTTAAGCTTGTGTTTGTCACGCAGCACAGATTTGTGTGTGTGTGTGTGTGTGTGTGTGTGTGTATGTATGTGTGTGTGTGTGTGTGTGTGTGTGTGTGTGTGTGTGTGTGTGTGTGTGTGTGTGTGTGTGTGTGTGTGTGTGTGTGTGTGTGTGTGTGTGTGTGTGTATGTGTGTGTGTGTGTGTGTGTGTGTGTGTGTGTGTGTGTGATGGGTGGTTACCCCTCCCCAGCTTGCAGATCCACTCATGTTTGGCGTCACAGGGTTGTGGCACCAGAGCGTTGGTCAGGTCGCTGTAAACAGCACAATCCCTCCTGTCATCCTCCTCGTTCTTGTCCTCTATGAAGGAAGTCACCACCTGCATGAAGGAAAACCAAAGATGAAACGAATCACTCTCTGATTGCTGCAGTGTGATAAAAATTAATGAACATGTGTGTTTACTCACAGGAGAACCATCGGACCACTCCCAGGCACCAGGATGTTCAGGGTCTCTTTTATTCAAACCCACCCAAAACCAGCGACCCTCTGTTCTAAAAAAAGAAGAAGAGTGCACTGCAACATAAGTCATGCTAAGCACTGCATGGAGTGAACACACTGATTATACTGCACTTAGCATTTTCTATAGAAGTACTGCAGGACAGAGAAATATTCCACTGATGCAAGATATGATTTTCTAATTTCTATTTCTTTCGTTCCCGAAAATTGCTCATCAAACTAAATGGAATTTTGAGAACAATTAGAAGTTTTAGAATGTATCAATAACATTTAATGTCCTTCACATTCAAGCTCCAGAATTGTATTTCAAGTCATGGACATGTGTGCAGCCAGACTTTGTCACACAAAACTAGTCTTTGTGTGTCTGGATTTCAGACTGGAGGGAGCTCTGGAATCTGTCTGATGAGCACAGCTTAACAAACTCATTACGTTTTAGATCGTTTTTTAAAATTCATGTAAGATTTGACACATTTCGTTTTTGTACACCCCACGTCTTTTTCTGTCAAGAAGGTAATGTTTTTGCCAGTGATGGTTTGTTTGTCAGTTTGTCTGTCTGTTAATAGAGTCCCTCAAAAAGTCATCAAAAATTCTTTAAGCAGGTCTGTCAGAGAAAAAATGAAAACCTGCAAAAAAAGATTCACACAAACTGTGCAGAAACATTACAAATAAATGTCATCCTGTAGTATAGACAGTGTGCATGTATTCCTTTTGACAAATGTCTTTCATCACACAGTGTGTTTATCATCATGCCACCTAAAGTCTAACTGATTGCAAATATTTGCTTAGATCACCCCAGAATTGAAATGGAAACCTGCATTTTTTCAGTCAACTGAAACTGATGTGTTTCTCATTAAATGTCTGCAGTGATAAGGCCGGGATGCCTGTACCAACCCTTCAAACATTGTGCTGAGGAGGTGCTTAACAAACACCTGCTCCTCATAGTGGTGGAAACTGGCCATCTGAGCTCCGAGGGCCTGGCAGAAAAAATCTGCCTCCACCCAGGATCGTTTCATCAGAACTTTCTCATCATGGAATACCTGCAAGAATGTAAATTACAGTCAGCTGATAACAAACCAACAAATGGATAACAAACCAACAAATTTTCTAATGGATGTGCATAAAAAGATGTGTGCTTATGTTATGATTTTTCGTCTTTGGCTTATGTTACAATTGTTTGGTATATGCAAAGGTTTGCATTCTATCCTGTTAATAAAGTTTTAGTTTTTTCAAAAGTACAAAATGAAACAACTGGTTCTGATGGTTAGTTGAACAATCTCATTTTGTGGAATTTATGAAAATAAATTCCCTATAAGAATATATTTTTCTCCATCTATATGTTATAGACAAGTGACAAACCAAACCCCGCATATCACCCACTGCATGCTGGGATAGGCCGTATTTCTAGAGGGTAAGTAAGCTGGATTTGAAAAATGTAGCCGAAATATGATATAAGTACATGTCTGTCAGGGTTGTTGGGGTATACTTATGAACTACTGACTTATGTTTGACCTATTAAAGTTCACCTGTAGTACAACATGATTCACTTAAATAAAAGAAGAGAGGCTATGAGTGGATAATCCTACCTTAAAACAGTAAAAAAGTCCAGAGTGTGATTCCCACCCTGGAGGACAGGGGGCATAGGCATCAATATGGTGCTCTGGTAGCTGGACATCGTGGTAACTGCTGATGCTCTGTTTGCACAATGACAAGGCTTTATGGGACTTGCAGTCTTTCACCTCCCAGTGGCCCAAAGCAGGGCCACCTGACATAGCAACACAGCCATCAGTACTGACTAAAGAAAAGAATGGGAAAGGAAAGGATGAAGTTGCAAATGATGTAAAACCAAAAACCTCCATTAGACACAATCGCAGTTCAAGTCCTACTTGGCAATAAAACAAAACAAAAAGGTGAACAGTATTTTCCGCACTATAAGGCACACTGGACTATAAGGCGCACTTTCAATTAATGGCCTATTTTAAACCTTTTTCATATAAAAGGCGCACTGGATTATAAGGTGCACATTCAACGAATGACCTATTGCAAAACTTTTTTCACAAATAAGGTCCACTGGATTATTAGGCGCACTGTCGGTTTTTGAGAAAATTGAAGGCTTTTAGGTGAGCCTTGTAGTGCAGGAAATACTATAATGGTTGGTTACCTGGTTGGTGTCTGTTCCAGTTTGTAAAGGTGAGAGGCAAAGATGAGTCGTTATGAGAAATCCAGCGGTATTCACCATTTCTTTTCAAGTCCGCAAGGCCAATCCAGTAATACATGCCATCCTTTGCTCCACTCTCACTCAGCAAACTGTTGACAAATGCCTGCTCAAATCTGTCAGCATGAAGAGAGGTTTTCAAAGAAACATTTATTCACATTATCTGTTCAACATAAAATTACCACAGCAAAAACAAAAACATTAGAAAACAACAAACCCAAAAGATTGGTCACAAATTAGTAACTAAAGAGTCTTCTTTCCCTACAAAACATAAACCCCCCCAACATCCCATAAATGGTTGAAAACCATCAAGTTGTCCATCACTTTGGCAGTCCACAATGATTTTCTGGATCTCCTCCAACAGATTAGGCGGTGGAGTCAAAGCAACTAACTTGTGCCACAGAGTTGAGGCAACTAAATTATTAGCAACCAGAACTCTTCCCCTATAGGACAGCTGGGGTAGCAACCATTCCATTTAGACAACTTGGCGCACACTTTCTCCTTCACTCCCTCCCAGTTCCTCCTATGGAAGCCCTCAGTTCCCTAAAAGACCCCCAACAATTTCAGCCCATCAATCCCCCACTTAAGCCCTCCGGGCAATGTAGGTACCACCTGATCACTCCACTGCCCCTCCAACAATTGCTCACTCTTCCCCCAATTCACCCGTGCAGATGGGGCCCTATCATATAGGGACAGATTATCCCTGAAATATTGAACCTCCTCCCCCGTGGACACAAAAACACAAACATCATCTGCATAGGCTGATACAATAGGAGGATGCTCGAAAACCAAGGGATCCAGGTATCGAAATACCACTGAGCCGCCCTCGCAATCTGCACAGGAAGGGCTCTATGGCAAAGCTGTGGAGTTGTCCTGAGATAGGACAGCCTTGCCTTATCCCTCTCTGCACAGGAATCGGCCAACTCAGCCCTGCCTCCATCTTCAACAAACACTGTGCACCACTATACTGTACAGTAAACTGACTCAAGACATAAACTCATCACCAAAACCAAAAGCTTTAAGTGCAGCAAAAATATAAGAATGATCCACCCTGTTGAAAGCTTTTTCCTGATCCAGTGACCCAACACCAATATTAACACCGTATTCCCGACAAAAGTCAAAAATGTCTCTCACAAGGCAATACGTCATATATTGATTGATATACAGTATGCGTAAGGTTTGGTGAGGCTAATATAAGTAGTTCAGTCACCCAAAGCTACGCAATTGTACGTAAACTACAAAAACTAAAAGGAGTATAAAATGCAGCTTTTATGTTCATTTCTACCGTGTGAAACATCAACACATTGTAAAGTTATTTCCATTCATAAAGAACAAGTCAACGCATCAAATGCTCAATGAATCACCTGTTTTCCACAATAAGAAGAGGAGCCTCGCAGTAATATCCCATCAGTGCGTCATCATAGTTCTGTTCGTGGCTCGTCACTGTGTAGCACGAATGACCGTGTCGCTTCCAGCCCTGCAAAAATATCAACAACAAATCCATTCACCAAACTGAATCAATGTCCTTTTCAAACCTGCAGCTTTCCTTTTTTTAATGTGCAAAACATAAAATCATTTATCTTCAATAACGAAATTTTTTTTAAAAAAATACTGTATTTACAGTATCAAAACAAAACACACAAGTGTCAAGACCAAGAATAAATACTACAGGATCAACTGTGACCAGAGACACAGCAGAGGTAGAGATGTGAAATAAAGCATTAGACAAGTATGTATTTGTGTTTATGTTTGCAATTATATCTAAAACTGTGTGGTAGGCTGACTAATGTTTTGACAAGTGCTATCAGTTTGGCTCCCTGTCTATATCCCATCAACCCCCTGTCCTCTGTGGACAAATTCCACAGGGTTCTACAATAACACTTACATAGACAACATTCAAATTTTCTTTTAAAAAAAACTTGCACTTCTGCTACTATTTCATAATATTACCGGCATTGCCAGATTGCACAACCAGGAAAACAAAGAGACTACTGGCAGGAATGATCAGAAACCGCTGAAAAATGTCCACTGATATTGTGCTTGCAGGGACTTTTTTGAACTCCTGACCCAGGGTGTGAAGCAGCTCAATGACTCAAGGGGTCTGATCCTCTCATAAAACGAGACATTCGCAGCACGAATGTTAGACGATGCGTCAACAAGGGAGTGAATCAGCTTATTGTGCTCTCGAAGGGGGGGGGGGGGGGCGAAGACTTGCTCAGAACTGCAACAGGCAAGCGGCACCGCCTGATGCACATCCTGATCCGTACGTAGCTATTATAACTCTGCGACCACATAATCTGCCTGGCAGAGTTAAAAATAAATCAGTCGGGAAGTGGAAAAAATACTTTTTTTTCTTTGGCAGAGTGTGGTGCCATCAGCACCTTTTTTTTTTTTGCAAAGGTAGTGTGGTTCAGAAAGCAACCTCATCTTTTCTTAAGTATATGTGTAAATTGTTGCCATGGAAATATGGAAAAAAATCTCTCGACTCACCCCCACTCCCTAAAAGAAAGCGACCCCCCCCCCACACCCACACACACACATACACACAAAAAAACAAAAGTTGATTATATTTTCCTAAAATGAGCTTGAATCTGTTTTATTCTTGATTCCCAGGACAAAACATTTTCTCAGAGATAAAGTTGTATAATATGTTGGGTGGATAATGAAAAGGTACAAGCAGTCCTGAATTATGTCTTTGAGAAAAAGTCCTCAATTACATCTCCAGGCAGGCACATCGACCACACAGAATCCAGCCTTAAACCAGTTTGTCATCAAGTCCATCCTCAGCGATACTGAGATTAATCTTAACAGAGAGAAATTAATGAAAGACTAGCTGGAATGTGGAATGCTTTGACTTCATGTTCCAAGACACTTCAGGGATTCAGTACACGCTGACCTGGTGTGTGTGTGTTGTCGTTGCTACTGTGTGCATTCCTTTCCCTACCTCAGGACATCCCTCATCCCAGGTTCCGCTGTTGTGAACTTGATTCTTTCTCATTGCTCTGCACACAGCAGGTAGCCGCTCATCACATGATGTTAAAAGCCAGTTGCCTTCCTGTGACAGAGGGTTAGATCACACACACAAGTAAATAATTTGTCAATCAATAGAATTTGCACCTATTTTCATAACAGATTCATTGCCAATCAATGAAACGCTTTTGAAGATAACTCATATGAGATTTTGTGCCTTTTTTTCTTCTCTTAAACATTGAAATTTGAATATCTATAATCGTCATGCAAAACCTTGTGTTATAGAAATGTAGACTAAACATAAATCAAAAAATTAATTCATTTTTGCTGAAAGGATCAAGGACCGGTCATGTGATTTTGAGTCTTGAACAAACTTGAAGAGACTTGAACAGATGAAGCACAAACACAGGGGTTCCCACCTTTTTGTCAGTTTTGGCGCAAAGCGTTGCATCCGTCAGGTTGTGAGGGGGGTGATACTGGTGCCAGAGAGTGAGAGTCACTGGAGTGCCATCAGACCACTCTACAGCCGGCAAGGATGCCTGTTTTCGAAGACCAATCCATACCTCCATGCTCTCTCCTGAACCTACATATACCATATCATTGGTGTACCTTTAGCGCAAACACTACAAACAGAACTTCATGCATCTGTGCTGCATATTGCTCCTTACGATTAGAGAGGATGTTGAGCAGCATTTCGACTTCGGACAAGGAGTGGAGGCTGGTGAGGTTCGCTCCCTGAGAGCCGCAGGCCTGAGAAGACTCCTCCCACGTTCCTGCTTCTCTTTCAGACAGCAGCCTGTAGCAGAAACCATTATGAGGCCACCAGCCATTAGCGCACTCCGTAGGGATATACTGCCACTTCTCTGGAAGAGGAAGAAGAAATGCAAGAAGAAGAGAAATCAAAACTACGTACTGAAGATAACATATTATTTCTACGACAATTCCTGAGATGTTGTTGTGGTCCAGCCTCCAACGGTGCCACAGAGAGTACGGTCAAAAGTTCCCTCCCCAGGTGCAGAGCAGCTGTGGAGGCCAAGAGCTAGAAAAACTTAAGGATCTCTTCAGACATTTTACTTATAAATCACCCCTGCCTGAGGCTAGGACACCTCTGACACAGTGTGGTGTCAGCATGACATGTGAGCACACGTTCCTACCTAGCGGATCGGCTCTCTGTGTGTCGTTGGGGGTCTTCTTGCAGATGTAAGGCAGAGCTGACTCGCAGGAGAGGCTCTGCCAGCGACCTTCATAGGCTGAGTTGTACACCCCACACTGTCTGTTATCCTGGAGTGGGCTGGAAGGCAGACCTGACGGGAACACAGAGGGAGGAAGTTCAGTCTCGGGCCATGCTTGTCCAATATGCTCCAGACAACAACGGGTTATTTGTGTGAAATTAGTTTTGCTCACATGTTGTTTACAACTGAATTTTATAGAACTCTTCCCTTTGCCACAAACTGAGCTGTAGTACATGACGGAGACAGACCATATTAATGAATATGAAACATTGTTAAAAAGATGTAGTTTATCTTATGTCATATGAGCTATGAAACACATACTGTAGCTTTTATAAAAGAAATAGGTTTAAGGAGTCTTTTTTGTGTAGATCTCTTTTTAAATGTTCTGGTAAAAATAATGCTAAAAAATAAATCATATATTTTCTTTTTGTGAAAACTAAAAATTCTTGATCTATTCTGTTAAATGAGGTTCTTTAATTTCTATCCAAAAATTACACAATATGTACAAAGTCTGCGCTCATCAGTTCTGTTGGATCAAAATCTATTAGACAGAAACATGATCAACATGCAGCTGGGAGCAATTTCATGGATGTTATTATCAATCGGTTCCAATAATTTAGGTCAGTGAACACTCAACATGTCCCACCATGTATCAGAAAATGCAGGTTATGATGTGTGTAACTATTACACATCAAATATACTAACATAAAATATCATGAAACTAACAAAGCCCTACAGAATAAAACAAATAACCAGTACCTGTTGTGAAATTGACCAATGACAGAGGAGATCCATCAGACCACTGCCACCCCCGCCCATCCTTCAGATGGTTCAACCCAATCCACACCCTTGCTCTAACGCCTGTAAGCCGATCTGCCAGGAAGATACCAAACACAAGAATGATTTCTGTGCTGTAACAAATATCACGTTATCAAGTTATTAATTAGCTATTTGTAAATATTAGTAACGCTCGCATTCCTGTGAGATTTAAAAATCATCAGAACGACCAACGAAAGTGGTTTAAAAAAAGGTAAAACATAAAAATGAGTGAGGCAAAGGAAGACTCTAAAACTTTAGAAATACTAATGCAGAATCTACATTTTTAATATGGGGTGTCAGTCTAATGTGCTACTTGTGTACTGTAATCTCAGGGTCAATGCGATGCCTACCTCTGATGTACCTGTGCTCTGCCAGGCTTGTGATGCTGAGCAGGTTTCCACCCTGAGCCTGACAGGTTGACAGCGCCTGACTCCAGGTTAGGATGGTGTACAGGTTGAACTGGTAACAGGCACGAAGTTCCTGGTTTGACTCCCAGAAATGCTCACAACTGGAATCTATAAAAAAAAAGCCACAAATGAAAGAGGCAGGAGAACTCTGCAAAAGGAAAAGGCGCAATGGGACTGTATGCATCACAGTGTTGAAACAGGGGGCGTGTTTGTGGATCCCTTTTTACCTTGCACAGGACAGAAGCCCCATCTTTCGGCCTCATCATAGCGAGTGCTGGTCGCGCACCACAGCAGATGGTCCTCCCGACCCTCAGTCGTGCACTCATAGTACCATTTGTTGTTGTACTTAAAGGGCAAGGCACAAGGCATGCCATGTGCATTCCCCAGCAAAGTGTGTATATCTACACAAAACACAGCCGGTATGATTTAGAGAACATCCTAAGGAGACGATTGCTGCAGAAAATGTCACCAGGAGGGTAGTTACCGTCATATGGGTACGAGCAGGGCCCCTCTCTGGGTGTGTTGTACCTTTTCCATTCATGATAAGAGTTTTTTTTTACCACCACCAAACGTCCGGCCACGGCCACCTTCCACTGGGATGCGCTGTACAGCATGTTTCCCGTGCAGCGCCACCACAGCACAGGGAGAGTCATGTCACACTCAAATGTGCCGAGAGGCTGCGTCGAGTCCGACATGTTGAGGCCCAGACAAGTGCTGGTGCCCAAATTGAAGAGGCGATGTCGGGAGACCCACTTCCACAGCATGCGACGCGTGGGCCGCTCGCAGTCCTCCAGCACCAAGTTGGAGCGATCCACCTTGATGCAGCGCTTCAGCGGCTCGCTCTCTAGGATGAACAGACCTTTTCCTGGAACGAGAGAAGATGAGATGACAGAGGTGATACAAAGGAGAGGAGGGGGAGGTGCGCTAGGTTTGCAAGTTCTCCCTGTCTGTTTGGGTTCCCTCTAAATTCTCTGACTTCCTCCCACCACCAAAAAACATTCAAAACAGACGTATTGGTGACCTGAACCTGACCTGACGTGAATGTGAGTGTGACTGGTTGTCATTCTATGTGGCTCAGTGATGAACTGGAGACCGGAGACCTTCCTCCTGCCCAAAGTCAGTTGGATGATGACAGAAATGTAATGGAAATAACAAATATTTAGAAGTCAAACCATCGAAAATATGAAAATGTAGCTCCCAGAGGATGGGAGATGTGAAAATGTTTTTGTGAAAGCTTTAACATTTTTGAATTATGCCGTGAACACCATCTTGTGAGAAAAAACACATTTACAAATAAGCCAAAACATAATGTGTAACCATGGAAATGAAAGAAACACAAACATTTATGTCACCATACAACAGAAGGTACAGCTTTGTAAAGTGGTTGTTATGGGTTGAAAGCTTCATGAAAAAAATATTAAAAGGTTTCAGAATGAAAAAAAAGTTGTGACTGAATAATACTTCTTTCACCACTGTCACTGTTTCTGGTGGGGATAACAACAGCTTTTGTACAAACAGATGATCTGACAAAAATAAAAAAAGAACCTTCTGATTCCTCCCTCCAGTTTTTTTTTTCATGACTGCCAGTTGTGGCAAATAAACAGCCACAGTCATTTCATACTGGAAGTCATGAAAAAAAAGTGGAGGAAAGATCTACACCACAGATCAAAACAGAATGTGTATTAGTGTAACTTAATTAAATTTAAATTCACTTATCTAGTGTTTAATTTACACAGTTGGGCTGATTGTTTAACTAAAGTCACTGGAGTTACACATGCAGCTGGAGAAGTCCTGACATCTTTCCGATGTGTTTATACTGACAAGGACTTCACCATAACAATGATAAACACACATGTGTGTCGTCTGATCCAGACAAAACGAGGATTGTGAGATAAAATTTTCCTTTTTGGTCATTTATTTGATAATTTATTTGAAGAAATAGGTTCAGTAGAGTATAGATAAGGTGAAGTGCTTCCAAAGAAAAGTCAGCTGGTAAAATTTCACTTTATCAGTTGTCTTAAAAGTAATACTAGGAGTGAACAAAGATTGGAAACACAAGCTTTTTCCCCAAACAGGAGAAACTGGTTTAAGCAAAAGTTTGAGGTTATTCTTTAATAACAACAAACATGGTCAGAATAAGTACCACATCCTTTTGACCCTGTTGCAAATATCCATAATAGTCAGACTGTTGTTCAGTCTGGGCTGCAAAGTGTGATTTTTCCCCCCTTCCTCAGACTTCTCTGCATGTTTAAATTAATCTAGGGGACAAAAATGGGCAGCACATGTTTCCCTTTACCAGAACTCACTGGCACAAAGCTTTCAGATTCTGAGCGGTTCTTTTTTTTCCAGCAGATAATTAAAAATTACTGCCGGTAATGGGATTCAAACTGCGATTGTGGGGCTCAAACTGTGGTCCGGAGGCCACTGAAGGACTTGAGGATCTTCTAGCTGCGTCTCCACCAAAGTAGGCAAAGACCAAACCCGAATGACAATCGCGATCCGCGCACCGAAGCTCCTCACGGAGCAGACCGGGATGGTGTGGACCACCAGCGGTAAAATCACCCCCAGAACGCGCCGAGCGCACTTCTTCTGGAGTGAGATAGGGGGGGAAAAAAGGGCAAAACGCACCGACAGCTGCAGCAGGATGGTTGAACTTACTGTAAAACTCCATGAGTTCTTCTTTCTCCAGAACCTCATCGTCCTCCTCCGTGACGCACAGGCAACTTCTCCCCAACAACAGCGTTGCGCAAACCGTCGCTAAAACAAGCAGGGAGCCGATGAAACCAAACCAACGAATTAACATTTCGACGACTGGGTGTTGGGTTGAAGACACAATGTCCGCACATTCCGAGGGTCGTGGTCAGATTGAGTATTTCGGGCTCGTTGTGTTTTCCCCTCGTAGAAAAACTTTGACCGGGTGAAGTTTTTCAGCAGGGGACCAGCGACGTCACGTCTGACGGAGGAGCTGCTGCCGCTCTCCGGGCTGCAGGCAGCATTCCTGCCGCTCCCGGCCCCTCCGTCTGGGCCGGAGCCACGACGCGTTATTACACGATTATGTGCTGCTTTTTACCTTGAAGTACTAGTTATACATCCATACGGATGAGGAGGCTCAGTATGGGATCTACTTGTGGTAAATAACAAAGTTAAAATTTTACCACTGTTAGGTAAAACTAGTAAATATTAATAGAAGCATCAAATTATTTCATATCAGTCTTCTGTAACTGAGATTTTGACGCATTGGATTGAGAGATTGATTGAGAGATTTAAATGCGCACCAAATTACACGCACTCAATATTTTTAATGCTTCAATATTTCATGAAATTTTTTTTTAAAAAAGTGCAAATAAAAATAAATCCTGGTTCTGATTCTTTACCCTTGTCTGAACCTAAATTTAATGGTTGATCTGTTCTGACTCAGGTCTCATCCTCTCACCCAGCTTCATGGAAATCTATTCTGCAGTTTTTCCTGTTCTGCCAACAATCCAATCAATGAACCCGCAAACTTAAAAAAAAAAAAAAAAAAAAGAGAGAACTCGATCCTTCAATTTACCATGATGCAAGTCATTACATAACTGTCCCTGAGTATGCTTTTTTTAAAACCTCTTTCTCCATATCTATATGAACATTTTTCCAAACTGGTGAAATTTTCCAATCAGATTTGCAAGCAATCAGATGATGTTTTTTTTAGGGCCCTGCAGCCAGTTGGTAACATAGCCATCCATTGAGAAAATGGAAAGGCTGATGGCAAAATACATGAACCCAAGAGCTGTAAATGCGCTTCATTTTTCCACTATTTGTCCATGGCAGGGTCAATAAAGTCCGTCTGTAGTTTAAACGTCACCTTGTTTTTCTTGGAATGAAAGTATATAAATTGAAATCCCAAACTAAAGTTCCATTATGACAGTAATTTATCACCCTGAGCACATTTGTTCTGATCAATATCTGTTTGAGGATTTGAATTTCATTGCTGAAAACTTATTCTGGCCCTTTGTAAATGTTACATGTTTTAAAACAATTAGTCTAGTATTAAACTCCATTTTTATATTAGTTTTTTTCAAACACATTAAAATGCACCACCCTCAGTTAAGACAAAGTAATTTCCAGTACGGTACTTAAAAAAATGTTATGTGCATTGTTGCCCCACTGCAAGAAAGTTCTTGCAGTGGGGCAAGAACCCGGAGTGTTAGACTTTTCAAGTTCTTGTATGTCTGTATGGATTCCTCTGAGTGCTCCCACTGGCAAAAGGTGAATCAGTGATTTTAAATTGAAAGCAAATACAATAATGTAAATACAGTATAAAATTCCCCAAATAGATCACAATCAACTTGGAAAATATAAGTAAATCTAACTTAAAAATATAGAGATTTTGAAAAACAAACCTACAATAAATGAGGTAAATCTCACAAAGGATTTTTTCTGTGTAGAATAAGCTAAAATGCTAAATGTAATCAAGAATAACTCGAAATCCAGCTTTATTTATGTGCCATGTCACTAAAATCTAAATTATCAACACTGTAGGCTCAGTCTTGCTTTACAATATCAACAAGTAAACAACATATTTTAGAGCTCATCATAATCATCCACTGGTATATTTACAGTCATTAAAATAAACAAGGTTTTTTCAGTAGTAGACCACTCATAGTGTAGACTCCTTTCCACGCTGCATGTTACAGTAGACAAACATGTGTTTGTAGGATCACACAACAGGACAGAGCAGTAGGATGTTGGCAGTGCATGTTTACAGCAGGAAAATTCATCATGAGTTCAATCTGTTCACAGTCTTGTCTACTGTGTTCAAACACGTTTAACTCAACACAGAAATGCAGGCATAAAACTAATTCCAGTAATAAATCTCCTTTCTCCCATTCACAATCATGCAAACAATCACACATACCCAAACACACACACACAGAACCACACACACACACGCATAGATTTTGAAGTGCACTCAGATGTTGGTTTGCATAGCCCCCAGTTTATCATCAGTAGTGATCTAGTGTAAAAATCTTTTCTCTCTGCGTGTTCTTGTAAGTAACATTTTTGAATGTTGATGTTGAGCTTCTGAACAGAGGGTTCGTCCCCTGGAGTGGGACAAAAGAAAAGACACAAGCACAAAATGGTTAACATTCATGAATATGTTCAAATAATCAACAATGGAACAAATGCCCTTAATATTGCCACCTAAACATTAGGACTAGGGTATTAAACAAATACAGTACCAGCCTGTATTTTTATTAGTTTATCTAGTGGCTTTTTCTCTATTTATTCTTTATGGTCATTGCTCTTCCTATTCTTGCAATGATTTTGTGACACAACTTACGGCGCAGTTTTAATCAGCCTTAACTAAACCACAGAACAATAATGAATATAGTTAATTTATACTTGTACCCTTGTGTGTCTTCAGGTTAAATAAAGATACAAAAGCTTAATTATTTATTTATTAAGTTTATTTTTTCAGACATGTTAAAAAAAATTATTATTTAAGAGCATTAAGAAATCTTTTATTCCCCACATTGATCTACCATGACCTGAATGACGGACTCTTTACAGACATCCTGAAGATGACAAATTCAGAGGGTTTGGTAAATATGGAGACAACTGGAAGAGGATGGGTGAGACTGACCCTTGTGCTACATGAGGATGCTAATGTTTACAGTTCTGCAGACATGGCTGTTGCTAGTCTCTAAAACGAAGAGATTAGAGGGATACGTTTCTGTGACACAATCCCACTCAAGGCCTTTGATGCTTTCTGAGGAATCTAATTGTTTAAGTGAGTCAAGACTTGATGCATGTGACAGACAAACTGATCTCCTTCAGCACACTTCTGCAACAGCGGATGAGCAAATAGTTCCATTCTGTGGCGGATTGATTTATGTTTTTCACACTTTTCATTTTGTGCATATTTTTTATTTCAATTGTTGTTGTTTACACACTTTGTGGAACCACTGTTTAAGAAAATGGAACCATAAAATGATAGGTCAAGTCGTCAATGAGGAGCAAGGAATATAGCATTGTTCATCGACAAAAACTGACCCTTATCAGGAGAGTATTCAATAAAGTTGATCCAAAACTACTTTCTTCACATCTCTGCTACTTTCTAAGGCTGTTCAAGTACTATCTCTTCCTAAAGGAACTTTGTTCAAAAATAATTCATTACCTTAGGCAATAAATCATTAGTAATAAAGGGTGTAATTAGATAGAGAAAACAATTATGATGGGTGTGTTGCTAGAAAAATTAGTGTTGTCTCCTGAAAGAATGCAGTGTTCCTGAGGGAAACCCCATATATTCAAATATTGTGAGGAATAACAATGCTTCTTCATGTAAAATAGATTTGGGATTTAGATTGATTTAGATTAAGATGCTTTATTTTTGTTGTTGAGCGATATACTGTACGTTGGTTTTCAGAGTATTTAGTTTTTGATGTTTTACAAACAGATTTCTGACAGTGATGTACAGTAGGTCTTTGACTGGCTAGTTGTTGCTTTTTCCTGTTTTCACAAGATTTAAAGACAATTAAAGTAAAAGAATAGACTATTACCATCATTATGTGTTAAAATACATCAAGGTCTTACCGACTGCCATTTTGCCTTTGACCTCTCGGCTTCGAATTTGGCTACCTCTTTACGGTCGTGAACTGAAACCAACACCTTCCACACTCCAAGCAGGATCAGGCCAATGCACACTACGGACAGGGAGACCCCCAGAATGATCATATAGATGTTGGGAGGCTCCGGGCAACCTGAGACAGGAGAGAAGTTGAGGTGAGGCTCAAACTAGTATCTTCTTTTGTCTCGTCTGCTTTCTCTGTTCTGTGAAACCTACCATACATCTGGAGATCGTAGGCGGTGATTCCCATCTCGCCTCCCACAACGTTAAAGGAAATCCAGCACTCGTTCTCCGTCAGCAACGTACATTGCATTGAAGGGGTCTTATTATCTGAGGGGAAGTTAGAACGTCCACATTCATTTCTCACAGTGATGTAGACATGGAAAGTGCATCATCTTCCATTTCTAGTTTGTGCAAAGAACGTAAAAGGATCCTTGCTTCAGTTGTGCTGTCAGTCTGATTTCCATATCAAAGACTACAATCTGATGTATATGCATGTGTGTGTGCGGGCCAGCCCATTGTATTTAATATCTGAAGCCTGAAAATCCTCTGCAATAATCAGATATACCTCTCAGGTGGCACAAGCATAGTGAGTTTAAAGTCTCTTCCATAAAGGAGAACAAAGTCCTTTGCCTGTTCACATGCTCTACAAAAGCTCTGTCTGCACGACAAGGTAAATAATATGTTCCCCATTGTCTGGTGCTGATGAATGGACATTGGTAGTGTTGTGTTAGAGACGAGGGTCTAGTGGGCCACAGAGACACTTGAGTCGATCCTGGTCAGCATTCCTCGAAATCTCTGACCCATGGGGAAAGTTACCATGCTCCAATGTTGATACCACTATCAAAAGCACTACGTTCAGAGGACAAGCGACAACAATAACAAGCATTTACTGTACAGGTAAGAGGTCATCCAATGTGTGTATATTAATGTAGTCTAAATGTCTACATGGATCCTGTATACAGCCTCGTTTGATTTGACTGAGGTCGAGGGTCCCTTTCAATTTAGATGTCTTGAATATTATTGCACGGTATCTATTGACCAATGCCACCGCCTTGTTAATACCAACTTGCATCCTCCCATAAATCCTGCCTGATGTTCCTTCAGACAGATAATTTAGTGGCATCTGTGTTATAACAAGTCAAGAACTGTTGAAAATTCTTTGATGACAATCTCTTCCAAGCAACCCCCACATTTATTTAAATTTGACAGTGACTGTATGTGATCAAAACACCAAACCAGATTAACCAGCAGCAAGTAGTCGCGGATGGCAGTTTTGCATTTGAAAGGTTCCCAACAGGATTTTGAAAAACTTCATCTTTGCAAAAGTAGAGTAAATGTTGCTTGTGAGGAACAACTGGTTTTCCTGTCTTGAACAAGAAAGCTAGATTCTACTTTCAGGAAGTTATTTTACATGTTGTACTGCATGAACTGTAATACCCGACAAGACATGAAACAGATCCAAAAGCATACTAGTGAAAATGTATTAGAAGCATCAAGTTCCTACTTGTACTTGTTTAAAATTACAAAATTCCATAGCATTGCTAGAACAGGTACAGATAGGAATCATTTACCTGCTGTCGTGTCGATGGAAATTTTAGGGATGCTGCATTTTTGATCGCACAACAACTCATCATCCTCTTTATCTTCCAGGTGACACTCAACACAGGCCCTGGTGGCAAAACGAGTGGAAAACCAAAGGATCAGGTTTTCCTTAGAGGTGATGAACACACCTACATTCATCTCAGCGCCATTAAAAAAATAACTACTTATCATTAGGATCATTATCATACCATTCTGAGAAAGAATTAAAGAGAGGTGGAAGAGAAAGAAAGAGGAAAGGATGGAATTGGCATAGATAGTGAGGAGAAAGTCAGAACCACATAATTCCAATGCACATGTCATCTATAGTACACGATGCTTCCACATTACTGTCATTATTAAAATTTTATTTTTAGTTTTTTACCTACATATAATATATTTGTGCTTAAATGTCAGTGCAGAGTGAGACAAGAGGAAGAATGACATGAAACAGAGGCCAAAACAGAACTAATACATACTGTGTATTTACAGTGGTGTAAAAAAGTGATTGCCCCCTTCCTGATGTCTTTGCATGTTTATCACACTTAAAGGTTTCATCCAACAAATTTAAATATTAGTCAAAGACAACACAAGTGAACACAAAATGCAGTCCTACCTAATGGTCCTGCGTGAAAATGTGATTGCCCCCTAAACCTAATAAAGGGTTGGGCCGTTCATAGCAGCAACAACTACTATCAAGCATTTGCAATAGATTGTAAACAGATTGTTCCATGCATGGGAACTGAGTGGAAGATGTGACCCTAGAATCACTTGTGTGATATAGTACCTCTTTGGAAGCTAAAGCTTACTGAGGCTTGTCGTGAGTGTCAGTTCAAAGAAATCAAAGTTGGTCACTTATCACCGTTTTCTCAAGGCTTCACTCGCTCTCTATCACCTGTCTTTGCTGTAACAGTGGTATCGAATAGCACTATCCCTGACAGCTGCTTTACAATGGCGAAAGGAAATCTCCTAGTGTGGTGTTGAGACATGAGATCTCTTTTGATGTCACATGGAAGGTGTAGACACATGTGAACAAGGGTATGGAACATGATAGGTCTGGATTCAAAGGAGCAGACGGATAATGCGGTGTGAGGCGAGAGCATCATATTGCATTCAGGTAAAGAACCAAGCAGTACACAGAAAACATTCGACGTTACATCATTCTAAAACTGCTACATTAATTCATCTCACCTCGCAGAAATGCAGGTGTCTCCGCATGTCGGACACTTTTCACACATGTCCCCAGATGCTCCAGGTATGGAGCACACGCAGTGACCACATTCGCATCTACCCCGGTCGCTGCAAAGGATGCCATCGTCGGACAGACAAGCCTCAGTGCTGGTGCTGCAGTTACAATAGTCCCCTGTCCAGCCGGTGTCGCAGTGACACTCTCCACAGTCACAGACGCCATGGCCTGCAAGCACAAAGTCACTAAAACCAGACTTTATGCACAAACACATGAACAATTTATGACATCCATGTCCCACTCACCTCCACAAAGCTCCCCACGGAAGCGGACACACGAGTAATTGTCACACTGACAATAAGGTCCATAGATGCGTCCAAAACTGGACGAATGACACACACACTGGCCGCAGTAGCACTGCCCTTGACCACTGCATATCTCGGACTCGTTGTTTGCGAGGCAGTTGCTCAACACAGCACTTTCCTCGCTGCATTCACACTCAGCTCCGAGGAAGCCCGGCTGGCACACGCACACGCCGCAACGGAGAGCACCCTGGTCCTCAGTGCACCGGCTGTTGTTTGCGTCGGGCGGCTGACGACAGTCACACGAGCAGAGAGACTCCAGTTCTACCTCCAAGCTGTCCTGCAGGCCCACCGGTTTAAAGGAGAAGTGCCGGATGCCCGACAGGCATTCTGAGAGCGCCATGGACACGTTGAATACTACCTGAGCAGAATAGACGATGTCCCAGGAGTTGGACAACAGTGATGAAATTAGGACAAAGCTCTATTGTTTTCCAAAAATGGAAAACAATAGATCAAAACACATATTATTCTAACATATACTGACCAATCCTTGAGGAACATTTGTTACAAATATCAATATCTGGCTGCTTATTAAAAATATTATTAAAATTAATTTTGTGTGATTTTTGTAAAAGAGAGACAAAAAGTAAGAAAATGCAAAGCCGAACAAAATCATTTAGGTTTCTGTCCTGTTAGTGCTTTTGCTACAAGCATGGAAATATGACGTATCAGCAACTTTATCATTATAATGCAAGAATTTAAAACACATGTTATTTTTATTTCCTACTACACGAGGTCATCTTTTTTTTTTCTGTTCATGTGACCAAGATTTAAAAAACCATATTCAGCCTTTCACGTTAAAAGAAGACAAGCAGTAGCTGCAGCGGTTCCAAATTCTCTAAAAATGAATTTAGAAGAGCTGGAAATACAAGATAGTGCTCTTTCACACCTCAAAAGGGATGAAACTGAAATAGCATTTACAGCTGCTAATGCTCAGATGGAGGATATGGTTTCAGAATTGTATTTTCCAGGACTTACTCTATGCCTGAATAATTGTTAAGACATGGTGTCATATAATGTTGTAACTATACTTGAAGGCTTACATACACGAGGGAGCATTTCTGATGAGACTGACTGATGCTGAGATGCATTCTAATTGTCCACCAAGTCTTTCATGAGGAACAATAGATGCAGTATTCTGTCAGAAAAGGACCATACCCATTTAAAAGTGTTTTTATAAGTTGCCTAGAAGGTTTTTTTTGTCTTCCCAGTTAAAAACAAAAAAGTCTTGTTCATAATGTCTTTTAAGATTTTTTTTTACCTCTGCCATTAACAAATTAGGGAGGACGATAGACGAATAGGTTTGCTTTTTCACAAAAAGCACAACAAAAAAACACACAAACTAAAAAAACAACAACACTCAAGCAGGGCACCATTGAAAGCGTCCCGTTTAGGGGCAAGTAGCGAAGCGACTGCTAAATAAACCGGACTGTGGACACCAGACAAATGTATGTGGGCTCAGTGCTGGTCCTCAGCATGACTGATTTTGCGTTTAACAAAAAAATTCTAATGTTCAGAGCTTACTTCAAAGCATTTTGGAACAACTGACCGTCTCTCCAGGTTTGATGTTGGAGCAGCGTTTTAGATCAGGGAGGACAGTCCCGTTTGGGCAAATGGCTGTAAAGGACATCTGTAGCTCCTCTGTCTCTCCGAGGACCTCAAGTTCAATCTCTGAACGCAGTTCCTGGAAAACCCAGCATAAATATATCAGTGCATAAATCAAATTGACAGCATGCACATGGTACTGAACAAAATGGATAGAAATAACCTGAACAGCAATCAAATCAATACACTGATTTTTATCAAAAAGATGGATTTAAGTGAAACTACACTTTCACTCTGCAATGACCCGTAAAATCGTACTGAGACTGTTCGAAACCTCAGATCTAGTCTTTATGAGTGAGTCATCACGCCAGGTGTGCTAGGCTACACAAAAGCACCTGAGGAAAAACTGACAGCTAACCTCAGCTGGAAGAAAGGCTGGGTTTGAGTAATGAACTCTCTGACGGACCGTCTGGGTGCAAACAGAGGGTTAATTGTGTGCTTCCTGTAGGCCTTTAATTGTAATGTGCCTTCAGCGTTGCTAAGGAGGAGAAACAGGGGGATGTTTATAGGATACACCAATCTGAAGTCGGATTGAAGTAAAGTACGCAAAACATATTCAAAGGTGTTATTCAGAGGATAAAGTAGAGAGGCGGTTAAAGTGGGACATTAAAAGCATCAATCCGCTAAGCAGCAAACACTCATCTAAAACTGCAGGGATATATAAATACTAATCATCTGGCTTTTATCACTGAATATGCCTCTTTTCAGCAACAAGAACTCCTCTCTTCAGCCTAATTAACATGGTAGGGACTAAAACGAGGTGTCGGCGACGTAAGTGGCAGAGAAATGAAAGGACTCGCCACCATTCGTCGCCGCCATCGGGATACAGGAAAAGGACATCGAGTGCAGAGAGGTAGCAGTCAAGTAGAGAGAGGGAGGGAGAGAGAGAGAGAGAATGAGCGGCCCGGAAAGAAAGACCAAGTCACAGTCAGAGGGGCCAGGACATCAAACAGCCGAGGCAAGCAGCAACTTGCCGTCAGACATGCTGATGCACAGCAGTGGGCGGCAGAGGGAAAAACGTAGTGAAAGAAAGTATGAGAGCAGAGAGGACACAGATAGTCTATCGTTTGTGAGTGAACTGATTCATCAAGGTTTTATTTCCATCTGTGGTTAAAACTAAACCTCAAATGATATGAGGCCACATAAAGTTACGAAAAAAATGAGAACAGCTGAACTGTTTTTATCATTTGAAGGTGGTCTTAGTCTATTTCTTCAGTAGCAGCACCTGCAAACACAGAATCACAATACAGTTCATTTACTTTGTATGCCGTTACGATCAATTCCAAGACATTCCTCGAATCTGCCGCCAACACTCCAACAGTGGCTCCAGGTATGAGATCTGCGTAGTTCTGGGAGAAAACAAAAAAAAAACCCAGGTAGGTGGCAAATACTGTTACAAATGTGGGCAGACTTGGCTCAGGTAGGCAAAAGAATGATGAAGAAATGAAGGCTAGTTTGAACAGGTTTGATGACATTGTGGCTCCATGAATAAATACACAGTCTTCGGTAAACACTATGCTCACACAATCAGCATCATTGTTTGATCAACACACAGATGAATGTGTTTCTGGATTGATTACCTTATAGATACGCTCTTGTTTTTCTGTCACAGCAAATATCAGTAAGATATTGTTCTCCACCACCTTATCCATCAGCTGTCCAAGAGTTGGATACTCCTGGAAAGGAAATGTAGACATGCCACCGGTGATTAATAGTGAATTCTCTGCCAAGCAGCGATGATTCCTCATAAAGGAATCATAAGTGAGTCAAAATCAGAATCGGGATTAAATGAGAGAAATCAAAGCTCACAAACTTTACTCTATAACACAAAGGCCAGAACTACATCAACGTACCAACACTGTGGACATGGCATACTCATTGTTGGCATCCAGATGGCACTGTCCATCGTTGGGAATCACAATGCCTGCCATTTTACTGTCCATTCCAAAGTGTGAGTCAGCATCACTGACGAAGACCAACAAACGCATCGAGTCATTCCTCCAGCCTATCTTGTCCTATCAGAAGATGTGAGTTTTTTATATAGAAACAGGACAACTGCTACATCAATGCAGACTTAGAATCTAAAATTTTAGAGGCCAGATCTTACCCCACAAACCGTTGCCTGCATGATGGCATCGAAACCGCACTCTGGCACGTCGATATTTGCAGATACACGCTGCATCGCGATGATCTCATTGAACTTGTCTGTATCACTCGTCAGAGACAAGACGTGTTTATATCCAAAGGTTGGCAAGCAGTTTAAGTCTCGAGCTATGCCACTGGAAGTAGAAGACGAAAACAATAAGTTGAAAAATGAGAAAGTCTGAGATCCAAATGATACTACTGAAGATTTTAGTCCTCAAACATGCATCAGTAAAGAACACACTTTTGAAATCTCGGTACCTGCAGGGGTTGTCCAGCTCTGTCTCTGTAATCTTAATGAAAGGCAGGGTGGGCTTCTCCACAAAGGAGCCAAAGCCCATTCTAAATTTACTGGTGAGATTGGCCATCTCTTTAGATAGAGTGGACC
This sequence comes from Antennarius striatus, assembly GCF_040054535.1. Classification (NCBI taxonomy): domain Eukaryota; kingdom Metazoa; phylum Chordata; class Actinopteri; order Lophiiformes; family Antennariidae; genus Antennarius; species Antennarius striatus. The sequence goes on from NC_090776.1 coordinate 16,035,786, forward strand.
CCAGGTCTTTGATTTTCTCCAGATCATCAAACATGGATGCTGACAGGTCCATCAGGTAATAAAGATCCACAGGATAGTCCTCTGTGTGCTGAATCTTGACCTGAAAACTCACCTGACTACCTGTGCAAACACAGAATCAACACTTTATTTCCATCTAAAAGCCAAAGAACCAAAATGTCCTCAGGTTGCATACCAGGTCGCAGCTTTAGTGCCATTTTCTGTGGTGAAATCTGAGTGCTATTGACATTTCCAGTCTTCTTCCCAAGTGGGCTATCCTGCAAGATTTGGTTTTTGGAAATGGGGAACTCCAGCTGACTCCTGGCACATCCTTTATCTAGTAAGATGTCCAGTGTGTCACATCTCTCACTGACTGAAAACCAGTCTGTGAAATTCTGAGAGATGAAAGAAAAGAGTCTCAAAAAATGATCTTTTTACGGTCTTCCTCCGTTGCATCACACGTGTCCAGAATCCTGCATGTTTCAGTGCATCAGTGTCACCTGCTTACCTCCTGTGTGCACCAGGCACAGTGAGAACTGAGCTGCAGGCACTCATCACAGGTCACAGCGCTTCCAGCTGAACATGATCCTGATACATGGAAACACAAGGTGCAATCAGAGCAGGAGGGCAATATCTGACAGGTTTTCCTCCAGTCAATGAAGGTATCTCCAGTAAATGTGTTTAAATTTAAGGAGTCAAGTTTTTGGAACAGATGAATAAAATATATAATATTTTAGAACATATAATATTTTATATTATATCAGATTTTATATTAGATTTTATTTTATTTTATAAAATATCTATTTTATATTATATATAATTATTGTATTGCTCTTTTGATTTGATAGAAACTGAAGTCAAAGAGCATAAAAAATTATCATGATAGACAGAAACACAGCATTTTTTGATCACCTCCAGAGTGACCGTTTGCACCTTACAAAACGTGCTGTCCTTGGTTTTTTTTTTAAACCGAAAGTCCGACTTACCCTCCACGTTATTTATCCAGTACCGAAGGATCAGGCTCAGCAGTATCAGCCCCATTAGTTCTCGAGGTTACTATTAGAGAAGACAGACGAGAAGAATAGTTCAGGTTCTCTCATATTTAACCAGCGTCATGCCTGCTGTGTTCAGCAGAGAGCAGACTGAAGGAGAGTCCTTCCGTACCGCAATACCTGGCCGGGCAGGAGGAGGAGGAGGAGGAGGAGGAGGAGGAGGAGGAGGAGGAGGAGGAAGGCTGCAGTTACCTGCGCCACCTTTTCGTTCTTTCGCTTCCGTCCAGGTGCGCAAGAGAGGCGGGAAAACATTAAAGGTAATAAATGACCCGCATAGTCCGTAATAATAATGTCCCATAATTTTTCCAGCAATATATAAAGAAACAGATTTTTTAAAATATACTCAAATTCAGGACTGTACTTTTCCAGAATTATTTGACTTTCTTCCTCAATATCCTTTATTTGAACTGTAAAAATTGCTTTTCCAGTTGAACGTTGAACAAAATAGAAAAGATTTGTTTACACTAAAAGCACAATAAACTGTGGAAAAGTATTACTGCCAAAACTTGCTTTATTTGATCCATTGGTGTTCTATATATTTAGTGAATTTATATGTCATGACAGCAAGATTTTTATTTAAATTAGGAGTCCGAATATTTATTCCACTGGCATTTTTAAATGTTAAGTCATTGAATTATGGTTGAAGGAGAATAATAAATCGAGACAGGCCACACCTTGAGGAAACACAACCTGTATGCCCTCACACCATAACTGTATAGTTGTTAATTAATAACCACAGGAGAGAAAGAATCATTGTCTGAAGTCCCACAACATTCCATTCAATTCAACGCCTTGGCTCAAGATAAAGTTAACTGATCACATGATATGAAATATGACTTGAGTGTCTGCGAGTGTAATACCAGGGCCGGGGGTGGAACTGTGTAGGTGTCGAGTCATTGACAGCTGCAGTGCAAATATCCCTGCTCACAAGAATCTCACAATTCACCGCCACACCCCACTAGATCTGGGTGAGTCCCATCTGTCACCCAAAAACCAGAACCCCACCACCACCCCTCTTATACTAATCCCTCTCTGCCTTCTCTTCTCCTCCTTCTCCTTTCGTCTTTCAGTGACAGAGCCTCTTTGCTGCGTTCTCTGTTTTTATAATCCACTTCACCAAGTCGAGTCTGACCCGTGACAAAGTTCCATTTCATACCTCTTCTGGATAAATTCCTCTAATTTCTGTCTTCCGGTCTACCTGCAATTTCCTCCTCTCATCTTCCCTCATCTTTTCACTTCCTTCCCATTTCTCCTCGCCTGTAATTAGATTTTTTTTTTATTACACTTGTCAGTGTCTCATTTTGTTCAGTTGAATTCTCATCCTGTAAGAGCTGTCATTAAGTGTCATTAGAAATGCTCATTGTGTCAAACTGGTGTCAAACTTATGCAATGATTTTACTCAGCTTTTTTTTTAACCTAATTTGGCTTTAAATTCAAAAGCTGTGTCACAGGAAATTTCCTTAGAACTCGTCAATCTCTCTCTCTCTATGTATCACAGTCTTCCTCTTCTTCATTTTCATTATTATTACATTATGCATAGAAATAAAGGTATGTAATAACCCTGCAATGAATCAGCTCACCTTCAGGGGCGTCTTCTGATAACATGCTGTCCCGTCTCAGTCTTCCTTGTCATCATGTGAAAAATGGAGAGGAATGGGGAGGATCGGGCTGCACATTCAGTTATAATGTATCCCAGCAGTCATCAGAGTAACAGTAAACCTATTGTAACGGCGCCCTTTATGAAGCATGGCGCGAGGGTGACCCTGCTGCCCATGCTCCATAGCTCATGCGTGCTTTTGTGTGCGCGCGTCTGACAGTGGGCGAGTGGTGTGTGCATGCACTCAGGGGTCATGTGTGGGTGTTTGCACAGGCTCCAGCTTGCCTGTGTGCGCGCGCATGTGTGTGTGTGTGTGTGTGTGTGTGTGTGTGTGTGTGTGTGTGTGTGTGTGTGTGTGTGTGTGTGCAGTGGGAGGCTGTGATGATAATGAGTGACGGTAACAACTGCTGACTGTGAGACCTCTGCCGGAGCCAAACTTCTCTGTTGAGGGACGGCCTGACTGATGTGCTGGTGTTGCGGTGTGAAGCTGACGTGACATAGTGCAACATGAACCATTCAAAGGGATGGTGCTTGTAGTGTGTCTCTGTGCATACGTGCACATGTTTACTGAAGTTCAATTACTTTGTGCAGCCTCCTTCTGACAGTGGTATAGCTGGAATGCAGGTGTACACAAACATGTAAACGAAACATATTAATGGAGCTGCAGGTCTGCACTATAAAAGAATGGAAATTACCAAAAAGCAACACAGTTCTATCTATCTATCTATCTATCTATCTATCTATCTATCTATCTATCTATCTATCTATCTATCTATCTATCTATCTATCTATCTATCTATCTATCTATCTATCTATCTATCTATCTATCTATCTATCTATCTATCTATCTATCTATCTATCTATCTATCAACAACAGCATGCTAAAATATTAACTGTACTATTAGGATGGTGATGTTTGCAGGTGTAATAGTCACTATGTCGACATGCAAACACTTCATGCTTAGCACTAAACACTAAGTGGCCCTGTTACAGATGTGAATGTTACATCAGATATTCTGATAACGCCATGTTTGACCTACATGCTTTTATTTGTGATTTCCTCCAAGTGAGGTCTTGTTTCTCACGTATCTTTGGGGTAATTTCCCAGCAGGTTTCTGTAAAAACCACACAGTGGATGATCAATAGCAGTACTGTAATTCAGCTTCCAGGGACCATGAATGTGTAGAGCAGATTTCAGCACCAGTCACCCAATTGCTCAACCTCATAGTGGCTGTAGAGAAAAAAAAACAGGAAATGTTGTAAATTTCATGCTAATTAATTAGCTGTTGAGCCAAAAACATGACTCTCCAGTGGTGTCAGAGGATATGTTGAGGGGATTCACTAACCTCCACGGGATTTTGGAGAGCAAGAATCATCTGTACAAAATTCCACAGCATTCCATCCAGCAGTTATTATGTTCGAGTCAAGGTCAACGTCATGGACTCACAAATGCTGGTATAAAAAGAGCTCAAATAACACTTATGTTTAAAAAAGGAAAAAGAAATCTCAAGATGAACACACAAGGGATTCCTTTTTATGAATAAAAGACTTGAAGCAGTTTCTCCTGTGCAGAAATTTCCTATCACTGTCCTTTGAAAGCCACTCATCAAGTTTTCATGAGCTTTGAAAACAAACCTTTTCTCAATAATGTAGTGACAAGTCTTTCAGCTGAGAATAAGTGTTTGAATAAACACTTATGGGGGGTGGCAGTGGCTCAGCGGTAGAGCAGACGCCTTCCATCCAGACATCGCCCAGACATCGGCGGTTCGATTCCCGCCTCTGCCACTTCAATATCGGAGTGTGAGCTGACTGTGGGAGGTCCGGCCACTGCCGAGGCGCCCTTGAGCAAGGCGCCCTTGAGCAAGGTGCTGTCCCCTTACAAGTTGCTCAGTTGGGGTGCTACTTGAAGTGGCTGCCCTTCACTCTCTGCCTCCCCATATGCTGTGATGTGTTGTGATACTAACTGCGTGCACACAGGCCCCTTGTAAACACAAGGGGCCCACAAATACACTGTATACAGTATATAATGCATGTAACACAAAAAATCATGTAAAAAAGAGAGTGAAAATAGTAATTTCCCCATAAAAGGGGATTAATAAAGTTCTGCTTCTTCTTCTTCTGAAATACTTTCTTAAGGAACGAGGAACAAGAAACGGTGGATATATAATTTTTAAAATGGAACGAAAAATGGAGCTGAATAGATCTTATAAACAGTCAGCTTTTATGTTATTGTGTCACAAGTGTTCTGAAAAAATTCTTTTAGACGTAACCCTTGTAAAGTATTTTTTGTGAATAAAATAGCCAGAATTTGTAACACGTGAGCAAACATTGAATTACATATAAAGATTTATTCTCCAAATGTTCCATTACTCTCTTTTTGGCTGCTGTTACTGTATACTAAAACAAATAAATAAATTACTATTTGATTGATGTTAAGTCAAGCTTTAGTATATCTACTTGACATCAGCACTGCACCAATACACTTCTCCATGTTTTACACACTAAAAACACTGATTAACTTGTGAGAGCTGAGGATAACAAGGTTTCTGCAGCTCTGTGATGGCAGAACATGAGCCTGTATACATTTTTTAAAAACTTTAATAACTTGATAAAACAAAAAAGACACTTATTTGGTTCTTAGTAATTCAGAAAAGAGATCTGATTACGATAGAAATATTGAACAGCGGAAGACATAATATTGAGATTATTTTTTGTAATATGTTATTCAAGAAATTTAAACAGATTAGAAATAATCCTGTTGGTGGAAGGATTAATTATTTACAGCGTCCTATTTTAATGAGCTTTTTATAGGTTTTGATGAACGAAACTTCATGTGAAATATCGCAAGGTGCTAAATTTAAATTAATCTCGTTGTAAAATGTTTCCCTTGGAAATGCAGTAAATGTAAAGTAATAGAAACAAAATGAAAGAACATTATAAATACATGCACATCAAATTAGTATATGTTTGCCATCTCCATTTAGATCCTGTTCTCTTTAATAACACCACAGTTTGGAACACTGACGAGCAGTTTGCATCCCATGTGGTGAACTGCTGACGGGGATCACACTGAATGGATGATACTGGATACTGACACAGAGTCGGTGCCCTGAGGCTGACCTTGGTCTTTCTCGAGGGATCGGTGCCATGTGTCCCCTCAGCTGTGAAGAATTAAACAAGAGACAGAAAGTGAATGACAGGAAAGCGAGAGAGACACTTGGCATGGATCTAATGTTCAAAGGGTTACTGCCCTCACAATAGGCGCTTGAGTGACATGTGTGTGTGCGTGGTCTACATGGGACATGTATGTATATATATATTCTCCTGGATGGGTGGTATGCCTGTGGTTTAGATCTGGTTGACTAGTAAGAGATGAGGACGTGGTGCCTTTATGTCTCTGGGATCAGCTGTGCTAAGTCTGAGCTTAAGAAGGGAGATCCGGTGTAAGAGTGAAAATAAAGAGCTTGAGTGCCTGAAATAGTGCAAGAAAGGACTTTGGGCATGAGCACATTTGTGTTACTCATCTAATCGCTCATATGTTGTATATATTAGATAAAAAATAATAGACCAAATATGCTGGACAATTCGGGCTTTAGTTCCCCCATCTGCTGCCAGATGATGAGCACGCATGAATATATTACAAGCAGGAAAGTTTCTACATTAATTTGACCACAGTAATTTTTCAGCGGTTGACTGAAACCATCTGAAGTTGCAGTGTATATTAAGGTATTATGTTATGTTATGTTATCATAAGCACAAGTATATTGACCTCCAGTCAACTTTTAAAAGGGACTCCTCTAAGACAATTAAGGGTCTTGTCACCCTGTTGCCCTCTTCCTATTGTCATGTTGCTCTGTGGGGGTTCAAATTCACCTCTGTCGCCTGTGGTTTCTGCTCCAAGAGGTGAAGAAAGTTTCCGTCCTTTCATTAAGCAAGAAAAACAACAGCCACAACAACAACAACAACAGAAAAACAACAACAACAAACCCAATAGCAACACAAACATTGGTTAAGTGCAATTCCCAAAATTTTCCACATGGTGGCGGCATACGTTAGAGAATGACAGGTAAATCTTCAATCTGCATTAATAACGGAAGTTGTAAAGCGTCATGCTCACTGATTTAAATCTAAAAGACATACTATACATAAATGCATTGGGGAGAAAGGAAAAAGACCCAAAAATTACATTTCCTAAATAAATTGTTGGACGAGCTGTCAGTACCTTTGTCATGAAATCACAGGCTTAAAAAGTGGACTGTGTTAACATTTGGTGAGCAAACAAACAAACAAACAAACGACAAACATAATAAGTCTGTTCTCACTGGGAAAAAGTGAAAACTGTTTTTCACAACAATCTGTTCCCGTTTTTAGAGAGAATGTTTCTCTGATTTGGTCATACTTTTGACAAACAGGTATACATTATAGGTTTGAAATATAAGACGAATCCTAAAAGGATTGGCAGATTCTAATATTTCTTCTGGGCCAAACAAAGATGGCAGTTTATCTGAGTAGGAAGAAAAAGGTTTAAGGTTCGTCTGACTGCAGTGCAGAAGCAATTTTAAGAAGAATGTGTCAAACAAGAATCAGAATTGATTTGAACTATTTCAGAACTATGAATGATTTAGACACTTTTACGAACTTAATGCTGTGTCAGAGGTGTCTTATGTTCCATATTGAATGGAGAACTTGTGTTCAGTCAGTGGTCGGTTTAATTCACGGAGTTTTTTGCTTATGTTCCTACATTTCATATGGTTTGTTTTTTGAAATGTGAGTTCCTATTTAGACAAAAGTAAAAAGATGATTGTGGAGAACGGTTAGTTGTCCACAAAAATATTGTGTCAATGTGACTATCTTGTAACTTGGACTTCATGAATAAACGTAGTAAAAAAATAAAAATCTTCTTCTTCTTCTGGGATTGGAAGAGGGCCACAGGGTGACAACACCCTTAATTCTTTTATATTATTATTATTATTATTATTATTATTATTATTATTATTATTATTATTATTATTATTATTATTATTATTATTATTATTATTATTATTATTACTGTCGTTATTATTATTATTATTATTGTTATTATTATTATTAGTATTGTTATTATTATTATTATTATTATTACTATTATTATTATTAATAATAATAATATTATTATTATTATTAATAATAATAATATTAATAATAATAATAATAATAATAATAACATCTGTCCTTTCAACACTTTCTTTTTATTAGTGTTATTTTTAACGTTTTTCCACAGATCTGTATTTTTATTATATTAAGATAAATCTCACATTATTTGCACAAAGGTAATCGACTAAACTAAATAAAGAAATAAAGAAATAAAACGGACAGCCAGGTGCATTCAGATTGGTGTATGCCTTTTGGATGAATAAAAATTTTGTTGAATTTTGGTGCTGCTTCAAAACGAGCGACACAATGATTCCTGGTTTTTTTTACTACGTTTGATTACAGCCACTTTTTTGAGATGTGGCTGTAAACAAGCCACTTCTCAAAAAACCTAACCTGGACCCTACTGTTCTAAATAATTATCGACCGATGTCAAATCTCCCGTATTTATCTAAGATCTTGGAGAAAATAGTCGCTAATCAGTTATGTGATTTCCTTAAATCCAACAGTTTATTTGAGAATTTCCAGTCAGGATTTAGGGAACATCATAGTACGGAAACAGCACTTGTTAAGGTTAGCAATGACCTTCTAACCGCTTCAGACAGAGGACCTGTTTCTATACTGGTTCTCTTGGACCTCAGTGCGGCGTTTGACACAATTGACCACAATATTCTTCTGGCACTACTGGACAAAACAATTGGTATTAAGGGATCAGCATTGAGGTGGTTTAAGTCCTATTTAACTGACCGTTCCCAGTTTGTTAACGTTAATAACGACTCCTGCCAGTCAACTACAGTTAGCTATGGAGTTCCTCAAGGCTCGGTTCTTGATCCGATACTGTTTAACTTATACATGCTTCCTCTGGGTAATTTGGTAAGGAAACACTCCATCAACTTCCATTGTTATGCCGATGATACGCAATTATATCCGTCAATTAAACCTGATGAAGTCAATCAGCTGTGCAAATTACAGGCGTGTATCAAAGAGATTAAAAATTGGATGACCAATAACTTTTTTCATCTCAATTCTGATAAAACTGATGTCATTGTGCTCTGCCCAAAAACTGTTAGGGATGTAGTGCCAAGTGATGTGACAGCCTTGGATGGCATCACGTTTGAGGCCAAAACCACTGCGAGGAACCAAGGTGTCATCTGTTATCATCTCCTGTTTAACACACACATTAAGCAGGTTTCAAGAACTGCCTTTTTCCATCTCTGAAACATTGTTAAAATCAGGCATATTTTAAAACAGAATGATGCAGAGAAATTTTCGTATTTTCCGCAATATAAGGCGCACCTAAAAGCCTAAAATGTTCTCATAAACCCGTAGTGCGCCTTATAATCCGGTGCGTCTTATATATGGATTAATATTCATATTAATATTGGTTAAAAACATGACCGCTAAAAAAAAAAAGCCGGCATTCTGGCCGCCAGTCATGCCGCACTCCGCCACCAGAGGACTCATCCACCCAGCCGCTGTGGACCATCTGCTGTGGACCTGCACCTCCCATCCACCAGTACCACCCCTCACTTAACCATCGGCTGGGGTCCTGCTGCCTCTCTTCCTTCGTGTCATCATACTGTTCCACCCCTCATCCGCTGTGGACCTTCCTCTGTGGACCTTCTCCTCCAAGCCCACCAGTACCACCCCACCAGTACCACCCCACCAGTACCACCCCACCAGTACCACCCTACCAGTACCACCCCTCATCAGCTGGGGTCCTGCTTCCTTTCTTCCTCCGTGCCGCCATACAGTCATCCACACAGCTGTAATTGTGCCTTGACTTTAGCAGTGGGAAACATAACCTGAACCATATTGATACTGTCTCTATCTGGTCTATCTGACACTCTCTCTCTGTCTCTCTTTCTCTTTCCTTGTTCTTATCTTACTGTGATTTCTGTTCCACCCAACCGGTCAAGGCGGATGGCCGACCAAAAGAGTCTGGGTCCTGCCCGGAGTTTCTTCCTCATCGAGGGAGTTTTTCCCCACCACTGTCGCTTATGCTTGTTCTGGAGGGTTCTGTTGGGTTTCTCTGTCTGTTAAAGCGCTTTAAAATGTCTGTTGCCATGATTAAGCGCTATAGAAATAAAACTTGATTGATTGTTTCTCTGTAGGGTCAAGTACCCTCTTAAACTGGTTTAAATGTCTGACTTCCCACCAGTTAGCTAAACTATTGTCTCTATATAACATCATCCATATAACAGCAGTGCAATTTTAACTTGGCTGAAGGAGTGTGAGGAGTCTAAGAGGGTCAAAAAGACCCTTCAGGTCAACATGAACTTTCTTGATTGCCTTGGAGCTCTGGTGTCCATTCTCTTTTTATTCTTATGGTAATGAGGCCTGGATAGAGCTGTCAGTAGGGTCATTCCCTGACCAGACCCTGTGACACTAATGAACACTAAATGCACTGGGTGGACATGTTCTTTGTGTGGGTGTTCTCAGGTTGACTGGTGGTGTTTCGGTGCAGTATGTAGGAGCCTTACTGGGGGTTAACGGTGTGACTATCATACAGTATGTGTATGCGATCACATTTTCATTCATTCATTCAATCATTTTCCATACCACTTCCTCTGCTTTCACAGGTCACAGGGGTTACTGGAGCCTATCTATGTCTCACTCCTGTAGTCAGGAGACTACGGACATGAGGGGGGGAGACGCTCCAGACACGTTGACAGCGCATCACAGATCATATTTTCACTGAATGATTGTTGAGTCCAAACAAATTTACAAATAAGGCATTATCATAGCACTTAAACTCACAGAATACTGAAAAAGACTCACAGAAACATCTGTGCTGAATTATTCACATAACTGCATGAGTATTATTAAAGTAATATTCATCAGATCTCCCCAGATCGCTGTAGGCCAGTCCTTATGTCTGTCCGAGCTGTGGTTTGTCAAGTTGCATCAATGTCACTGGTGATGGTGTTAATTATTTCAGTGTGAAATTTAACATATGATTTGTTTTCTGTATCAAAAAAGCATTAGTGTAACATCCATAATATGTCACTACTTGAATGGTTGAAATCATATAAGAAAGGTTGTAACCTATACCACTCCCTGATGGTCTAGTGGTCAGGGTTCGGTGCTCTCACTGCCATGGCCTGGGGTTGATACCCGGTCAGAGAACATTGTTTTAGATGGCAGTGGTTCAGTCAAGGGTGGGGCACAATGTGGAGTGTGAGCTGATAGCTGGAGATGTGTGAGGTTAACTACTGAGCACTGCCGTAGTGCCCTTGATCAAGGCACCAAACCCCCCAAAAACTGCTGCCAGGACATCATGTTTACAGGCCCTTTGTGTGCATGTGCTCATCTTCAATTGTAAATCAATGTACAGTATGTAAAATAATTCAATGCCACTAGTAATTTGACATCCTAGACCTCAAAAGAAACACTCCCTACAACACTTGGCGAAAAAGATTCAAATTTTATGTACAATACTGAATTAGAACTGTGAAGATCTGAGGTAATAATATTCATCCAAACATCAAAAACTGTCTATTTTCACTGATAAAGCAGAAATAAAAAGCATTTTCTGATGTTGTTATGAGGCTTTATGTCATTCTTCGAGGTGAGAGGCAGATCCACTGTAACAGAGATGTTTCTTTCAAATCCCAGCGTAGACAAGCCCTGTAGCTCCTCATGTGAGTCCAATGACCAGAGGGAGAGTGTTCGTGAAAACCACTTGGTCCGCTTTTGTCCTCCTGGGAGCGGTCGCCTCTGAAAAGCTGCAGAAAGCCTGTAATCAGATTAAAGGTAGCCGGGTAGGGGAGGAGGGATTTCTGAGGAATTGCAAAAAGATCGTGGAAGTTCTCTAATCAGTACCTGTCATTGAACTGCAGAAGAGGGGCTAAATAACGCAGCAGGAGGGGAGGCGGGAGCCAAGCTCGAGGGACAAATTGGTCTGTTGTTAGAGGGGGATAATGGGACAATGAGGGAGGGGGATATAATCAGTGAGTATAGAGTGAGATAGAAAAGGTGCAATAGGAAAAGAAGGCGGCCGAAGGACTCCAAAGGCATAGTCCTTGTCACATCCTGCCCTGGTAATTATATCACCTTTGTGAGGTGACCGGAGAAGGTTGCATCTGGCCTTTTAGATGGACTACCTATATTTTTTTCTCTCCAGGAAGTCTTGCTTGGCTCACATTAAAGTGCTGCATTCATGGTCTAACAAATTTAAGTTAAGCTCCTTGCAGTCCACAGATGGTAAACGCTGAGTTTTTACCATGGGACATCCGACAGAGCGAGCGCTCTGTAGGGTCCATCTCACAGACAACAAATATCACTGAAGGTCAATTACAGGTACTACTATTTTATTCAGTTGACAAAAGTTCATTTGTTGGGGTCAAAGGGGAAAGTCTCAGGGGTGAAGACCTCTGCTGGCAATGGTGAGCAGGATAACCAGAGAAATCACTATTCATAGCAGCGCAGCGCTTTGATTTGTGCACAAAGGCCACTAGCTCCCTGCTTAGATTGAAAGAAATTGAAATTTGAACTGCTTTTAAACATGTGTGAGGGATCCAACCTGAATTGATTTTACTAATTGCCAGGCTCCACCTGGCCCTAAGCCCTCATTAGTGCACCAGAGATAGTATTTGATTATAATAATAAAAGGAAAATCTCAATATGCCATTGTTTTCTGGTTTTTAATTCTTGTTGCCAATATTTAAGTTGATCATCCTAGCACTGCTACTAAATTGCACATCCTCTTTACATAATGGTTTTTAATCTTAATCCAAAGTGTATTTTGCACTTTGTACAGTTTTAATTATTACTTTTATGGGCAGAAAGAACACAAAAAAAATGCAAACTCTTCACTGGTTCTTGTTGGTCTGCCATATTTTAGTTTTGTTAAATTATTACAGCACATTGGCTTATAATTCAGGGAAAAGAGGGATGCATTGCACACAGTTTTGAATTACATTGACATTAAATATATAAAGTATGTTTCCTCTTGAATCCATTCATGTATCTGGTATAAATTTGCATGTTACAATTTTTAGGCACAGATGTTTCAGAACCAAAATAACAAATTCTGATTCTAAACTAATTTTAATTTATTCTGACAAAAGTAATTGTAACCATTAAAGAATGTTTTCTACTCTTGTCACCAAAACTCTTTAAAAAAAACTTTGTCGTGTTCGACAGAAGTCAGACAAACCAAACAAATATGAGAGGACACACATGAGTGTACTTGTGTGTTGTAACTGTACATTCTAAAAACATGCTCGACAAACCTGTGCTCTTTGTTCCATTTCTCTAAATTCATTTCTATTTAGGAGTATTTTCTGTTTTTATCTGAGGCACATACATCTGTTTTCCACACGTTTAGAATGTCATTATGCCCTTTGTCTACAAATGTGGAAGCCTTTGAATGAAGCATTATGTGAATGACCTTGAATTATATTAGTTAGAGTCTGGACTTAATTGAGCAGGTTTTTTTCTCTTCACAATTCTTAAAGGAATAACTTTACTTGTCAGTAAAAGTACGAACAATAAGTAGGTATTTGAAAATGATGCAGCGTAAGCAAACAGTTGACTGTATCAGTTGCTCAAAAGCATCTCTGTGCCTAATTCATCAGCAATTTGAAGAGGAGAATAAATCATTTCTTCAGTTTCCATACTATTATTTCCACACTTTAAACGCTTGCTGTGAATCATCACCAGACACCATCAGCTCCAACCAAGTTCAGGATCATGAGACTCGCTGACAGAAAGAGGGCGGTAATCTCACACTCCATGATGAGACAAGTGCAAATGAGGGAGGAAAGTCACGGTGAAAAAAAGGAGGGAAATAGAGGGACAGGAAAGGAGGGAAGAGAAATGATTCTCCTGGGAAGGGAGGGTGTTTGGGTGAAAAGCAACAGCATATGTATTGTTGGGGGCCCTGACTCCCTGCCTCGCAACCATGGAGAACTCCCTGTTCCCACGGTTTGCTCAACAAACAAATGCACCCCCCCCAAACACACACACACACACACACACACACACACATATATACACACACACACACACACACACACACACACACACACACACCACCGCCATGCTCCTGCACGCAGTGGTGATGTCATTAATTACCATCAAAATGAGCATGACAGCAAGCAAGTGTGCGTGCATCTGCCAGCAATGCTTTATGGTGAGTGTGTGTGTCTGTGTGTGTATGTATGTGAGTTTGGATGTGTGTGTGTGTGTGTGTGTGTGTGTGTGTGTGTGTGTGTGTGTGTGTGTGTGTGTGTGTGTGTGTGTGTGTGTGTGCATGGGAGAGAAAAAGAAATGAGAAAGAAAGAGACCATTGTCCATTCTCAGATAAAGAAATCTCCACTGAAGCATTGTAAATGGAAAAGGCAGAAAAATGGAGCGACTTGGTGGATCTTTGAGTGAGAGCTGGGCTGTCACATCTCGTCAGAGACTGACAAAACCTGATGTGCACACACACGGTCCTGCTCCGCTACAGGGACACTGTTCACTGTGATTGTGAGTGCTGCTGATGAAATCCAGACACTTCCCTCCAAACCTCATTGGTGCACGAATTATTTTTTTTGTGTAAATAAATGCCCTCTTTGTGTACGCTTTGTGTGTAAACTTGTGCTTTTCTTTCAAAAACTATTTGACTTGAGTAATTTGTGGGTCGCCATCGGAGCAGAAACACTTCAATGACAATACTCGTACTGATATGCAGTTCAGAAGGTAATGGTTACCAAGGCGACCCATTGATTCATATTGGAGTAAAGTTGCACTTTCATCGGTGAGAGACGGTGTGAACTTCCATCGCAACGCTGTCATGAGTATTTGTGAGGTGGTTTAATACACCCCTCAATAGCTTGTGAGAAGTTGTAACCATAGCAACAAATATAAGCAAATCCACTGCTTTTCTTACCAGAATCTCTTCCTGTTTCACTCATATTTATGTGAATAATGTACAGGCCAGTGAAGCGTTTGTAAAAGTTCAGTCACTTTTAAGAACACTGTCTTTGCCAATTTACCAACGCCATCATTGAACAGCCTCCCCAGCCTCATCAGTTTCTCTGGAGTCATCAGCCACCACCGCCACAAACAGTGTCTCACTGATGATGCCCTTCAATCACAATACTGTATCTCTCAAGTGCCAAAGAATTAAAAAAAATATTTTTTCATCTACTGCAATAAACAATTATCTTAACTTCAGTCTCTGGCCTCTCCTGGTGGGTATGAACTATATGCTGCGATTATTAATAAATGTCATGTTTCATCACACTTAGATTATGTTTTACCTTTTGTACAATGTCCTGATTAAAACAAACCACACTTTTTTCCCCTTGTTTTAGCACTTCAGGTTTAACTTGAAAGACTTTGCATGTATATAGCAGCAGAAACGCTTTCTTGATCTTTTGGATTTGAATGAACAATCAGCTTCACACGTGGAAAGTTATAGTTGTCTAACACTAAAGTCAAACTAAACATGAGGCACAGACAAGTTTGAGTCAGAAGATGAAAGTTATTTGTTAGTTATAGTGTTTTTACAGGACTCCATAGAACTCCAGTAGTTGTCGAGACATTTCGCTCAAAATACCAAATGTGAATTTAATGATAGCAGTAGAGACGGCAAGGCATCGTCAAATTAATGATTATTGATCGTGTGTGTGTGTGTGTGTGTGTGTGTGTGTGTGTGTGTGTGTGTGTGTGTGTGTGTGTGTGTGTGTGTGTGTGTGTGTGTGTGTGTGTGTGTGTGTATCCACTTGTTGTCCAGCCTTCTTGGCATGGTATAGATGGTGGTATGGAGCATCATTAGAGACCTTTAGTTTTTCATGGCATGGGCCTCATTGAGCTCTGTTTGTGCACTGAACCAGTCTGGTAACGTAGATAATCATCAGATGGATGGATGGGATTCCTCTCCATCAAAGTTTTCACAGATAATTGCTGCTATTTGATGCCCACTATTCAAAACTGTTAATTAGAAGGTTTGATTGGGACGTGACTAGTTTAGAAACAAATGTGTGCTTTGTTGCTGCATACACAAGGCCTCACTGGTATGTATCTGCGGAGCTGGATAGATGTTTTTTCTTTTTTTTTTTGCATGTGCTCTAAACTTTGATGAGGTCTTTGTTTCAGGACAAGTGTCTTCTCAGTCTGATGTGTCTCCCATCCTCCAAACTCATAACCATACCATTGAGTTCAGACAATGCTTTACATTGTATGTGCAATTTTTTTTTTACTTTTTTCACATTTATTATTATTATTATTATTATTATTATTATTATTATTATTATTATTATTATTATTATTATTATTATTATTATTATTATTATTATTATTATTATTATTATTATTATTATTATTATCATTATTATTATTATTATTATTATTATTATTATTATTATTATGGCCACGAACAAGGCCTGGCGGCCATCACATAAATATTAACAATTTTAATCACCATCATTGTAATTATCGGTGCTGTTACTCTAGAAGTTATAAATACTCACAACGTTTATTGGCATTGCTGTTGCACATTTATGTGTCCAATCCCCCTATGCTCCTCACTTCTTACCTTGGATGGATGGATGAATGGATGGATGCATAGATGGATGCATAGATGGATACATAGGTGTATGGTCAAAATGAGGCCAAGGAGAAAACAATGGGACAACTACTGGGAACAGTTTATACTTCTAATTTCCAGCAGGTGGCGACAAAGCAGCAGCGACACAGGCTGGTCAATCACTAATTCAAATCTGTTTATGGGTCGCTCTTTAGTGTATAAGTTTGAAACAGTTTTGTTTTAATTTTTTCGATTTATTAATTTTCACTTTTACTACTCATTCACTTACATTAGATAATTACGTCATGAAATACAATAAATATCCCAAAACAATTGCTTTACTCATGTAATTTGCTGTCAGTCAGCAGTACATCATCCTTTTGTTATACCTTTCTGCAGTAAGAGAAATCTGCTGGTGTTATCTGCAGGAACCACCACCCCTCAAAACATCTGGATTCTATGCAGTAATAAGGAAGTCTAGAGCTCAGAGGTAACAGGTAGTTTTGATGCGTATGTGACAGTTACCACATTCTGCACCTCAAGCTCAATGCTATTCAATCAGATGAATGGAGGTTGCTGTTAAATTACCTCTAATTACAGATTGGACTCACTGTAATTTTTTATTTTGTGTCCGAAGCAGGGATCAAAAATCTGGTATCAGAATCAAGTAGTTTGTACCTGTTCATGGATATTCTTTAGTCTAATGTCATTTCTTCCAGAACTGTAATTTACGTTTTTTATTCCATTTCTTCCATTTTTTTTGATTATGATTATTTATCTACATTTGTTTTTAACTGACCTCATATTTTAATAATAACTGGTTCTGTGAATGATCACAGTCTATTTGTTTTGCAAAGTAATTAGCTTGCATGCATTCTCATGCATAGTCATGTTATGTCATTTTAACAAATGAATCAGTGCATGCTGTGAAGCTGCAAAGAAAACAGATAAAATGGTGGTGATGAATCTTTGGCAAAATGTATTTTTACAAACACAAAGACAACAGTTAAATCTAAAAACTTACAATAATAATAAAATTGCAGTGTGCTTAAATTAAAATCATTTGAAAAAATATTTTCTAATTGCTAGAATTTGGGGATTCTGCAAAGAACCTGGTGTAACACAACAGCAGATTCTTAAATCTGCCAAAAATGACGAATGCATATGAAGCAACAGGCAGGGAATGCCTAAAACAAACTGTAGAGGGGCTCCTAAACAAGAAATCAGACAGAGACATGAGATATAATAAATTGGTTCGTATGGGAGAGGTAAAGCCTGTTTGAGTGGTTGGGGAGCCTCACAGCAGAGCTATTCATGTCTGGGGAGATGGGTTAATAGGTTGGGGAAGTTCACAGGACCTGAATGTATTCTTATGCAAATGCTGAGTACAAGACCTAAAGCTCACTGAGTTGGAAGATGTAAATGACTGGACGATCATCAGCAGCCTTCCATGGACATAAGCGTGGTCCACAGCTGTCTACTGTTCATTTATAAGTCATGGCCAATGTCGGGTTTGCCTCTGAACTCAACGCTTCCTACTTTGAGAGCAGATATGAGGCGATGTTGAGGAGGGCCACATTTGCAATTTCACACAAAGGGTCTGAAAAACAAATCATATTAAATTCTTGGAGACAAAGCCAACGATGCACCAGATCAGAGTTTGAAGCAGTCTAATTAATGTAAGGACAAGTATTAGTTTATTGTTTATATTATCTCCACAGCAACCTGAAGATGATGCTTTTGACTCTCAGTCACTCCCATTTCAATGGACTACCTCTATCTTAATGTCTTGATGAAATCTGAGCACAGTTAATGAACCATTGCAGAATGATACGCGCACTTCCCTTCTCTGAAGCACTTACATGTGCATCACTCTTGTTTGCTGACATGCTCAAATGTGATAAAGTCATTAGAAGCACAGGATAAAATTAGATGTTCAGTATACTGTAGATATGTATGTATATATAATGGTTTTATTTATATACTGTGTGTATATATATCTAAATAAAATGATTATGCACATGCTCATATCTACATATATATATATATATATATATATATATATATATATATATATATATATATATATATATATATATATTTATTTATTATTTTTTTACAAATATATAGGAGGGGACATATCTCCCCACCTATATATTTGAATGAGCTCACTTGAAAACCTCACACTGTAACACTTTTTAACTCCACCCACTACCTGTCAATCAAATGCCCAACCAATCACGGTGCATCTGCCAGAAGGAATCACGTGAACAATATGGCGTAACGCATCGGGCAGCAACGCTTTTTGTTGCAGTTACGCCTTTTGTCCACACAACAACACAGATATCTGGGACGAAAATGGTGGCCAGGTCTGCGTTGTTGTGTGAACACGTAACCAAACATTTTTCTATCTGGGGGAGTCTCCCTGCGAAGAAAACCGCTGTGACGTTATTGTGTGTGACCCGTGTTTATATGTACACACAGAACATACAACAGCTCCACGTCGAAGACGCTGACAGTTGGATATTTGTTGATTTGTTTCTTTCTGTTTGAGTCATAAAGTTTATATATTTATGTTTTCAATCATTCATTCATCATTCATTCCCATGTAATGTAGAAATCACTGTTCACGTAGTAAAGTAATCTAGAAGGACTATGTGCCAGCATACATGACATCATCGTGTCTCACGTTGTCTTGTAGCAAAAGCTTGGCTAACATCAGTTGGCTTTTGTTGAGCTGGATCTCTCCACGTTAGCAGTGCAGCGT